>NC_140596.1:44034451-44061554 GCF_057381915.1 Diplotaxodon limnothrissa
CACTACACCCGCTTAAGGGTAATTTTTTGAACAGGGGGCACCAACACCAGTCCCAATGATGGCCCGTGCACTCAGGTTCCGGCATAGCCGGGCCTGCTCATTTCCTAACACCTAACCAGCCAGTGCCTCATGGGATTGGTGGTGCCCCTGCCCATTGCCTCTCTCCCCTAACTATGGGGAGCCCCCCACCCACTACCTTTTCCTAACCCTAACCCCTTTGCCCCCCTCCCCCTCCCCTTCTAGCCCTAACCCTAAGGGAGCCCTAAAAACCTAAACTAAGAGAAAAAAGGACAAGAAAAGTCAGAAAAAAGACAGAGTATAAAAAGAAAGGATTTACAGGAAGGGGGTGCCATAAAAGTGAAAAATACAGAACAGGACGGGATGTCGAAAGAGAAGGGGGTGCCATTTAAAGAAATATAAGAAAGAATAAAGTAAAGGACACAAGAGAAATAAAGAGAAATAATAAAGAACAACAGAAAGGAAAAAAGAACAACAGAGATACAAAGAGAAAGATAAAGAGAAACAAAGAATAAAGAACAAGTATAAAGAAAAACAGAAATACAAGAGAAAGATAAAGAGAAACAAAGAATAAAGAACAAGTATAAAGAAAAACAGAAATACAAAGAGAAAGATAAAGAAAAACAGAAAGAACAAAGAACAACAGAAAAAGATTGAAAAGGGAGAGCTAAAGCAGAAAAAACTGAGAAGTAAAAACTAAGAAACAGAAAAAAGTTAAGAAAAACAGAAACGAAAAACAAGAGTATAAAAGGCCCAGAGTGGCGAAATTGAACACAAGAGCGGGTGGGCCAGCCTGAAGAAGGCTAAATTAAGCCGAAACGTCGCGAATGGCCCAACCCCAGTGCACTACACCCGCTTAAGGGTAATTTTTTGAACAGGGGGCACCAACACCAGTCCCAATGATGGCCCGTGCACTCAGGTTCCGGCATAGCCGGGCCTGCTCATTTCCTAACACCTAACCAGCCAGTGCCTCATGGGATTGGTGGTGCCCCTGCCCATTGCCTCTCTCCCTAACTATGGGGAGCCCCCACCCACTACCTTTTCCTAACCCTAACCCCTTTGCCCCCCTCCCCTCCCCTTCTAGCCCTAACCCTAAGGGAGCCCTAAAAACCTAAACTAAGAGAAAAAAAGGACAAGAAAAGTCAGAAAAAAGACAGAGTATAAAAAGAAAGGATTTACAGGAAGGGGGTGCCATAAAAGTGAAAAATACAGAACAGGACGGGATGTCGAAAGAGAAGGGGGTGCCATTTAAAGAAATATAAGAAAGAATAAAGTAAAGGACACAAGAGAAATAAAGAGAAATAATAAAGAACAACAGAAAGGAAAAAAGAACAACAGAGATACAAAGAGAAAGATAAAGAGAAACAAAGAATAAAGAACAAGTATAAAGAAAAACAGAAATACAAAGAGAAAGATAAAGAGAAACAAAGAATAAAGAACAAGTATAAAGAAAAACAGAAATACAAAGAGAAAGATAAAGAAAAACAGAAAGAACAAAGAACAACAGAAAAAGATTGAAAAAGGGAGAGCTAAAGCAGAAAAAACTGAGAAGTAAAAACTAAGAAACAGAAAAAAGTTAAGAAAAACAGAAACGAAAAACAAGAGTATAAAAGGCCCAGAGTGGCGAAATTGAACACAAGAGCGGGTGGGCCAGCCTGAAGAAGGCTAAATTAAGCCGAAACGTCGCGAATGGCCCAACCCCAGTGCACTACACCGCTTAAGGGTAATTTTTTGAACAGGGGGCACCAACACCAGTCCCAATGATGGCCCGTGCACTCAGGTTCCGGCATAGCCGGGCCTGCTCATTTCCTAACACCTAACCAGCCAGTGCCTCATGGGATTGGTGGTGCCCCTGCCCATTGCCTCTCTCCCTAACTATGGGGAGCCCCCCACCCACTACCTTTTCCTAACCCTAACCCCTTTGCCCCCCTCCCCTCCCCTTCTAGCCCTAACCCTAAGGGAGCCCTAAAAACCTAAACTAAGAGAAAAAAGGACAAGAAAAGTCAGAAAAAAGACAGAGTATAAAAAGAAAGGATTTACAGGAAGGGGGTGCCATAAAAGTGAAAAATACAGAACAGGACGGGATGTCGAAAGAGAAGGGGGTGCCATTTAAAGAAATAT
Organism: Diplotaxodon limnothrissa; assembly: GCF_057381915.1. Lineage (NCBI taxonomy): Eukaryota > Metazoa > Chordata > Actinopteri > Cichliformes > Cichlidae > Diplotaxodon > Diplotaxodon limnothrissa. The sequence goes on from NC_140596.1 coordinate 44,036,591, forward strand.
AAGAAAGAATAAAGTAAAGGACACAAGAGAAATAAAGAGAAATAATAAAGAACAACAGAAAGGAAAAAAGAACAACAGAGATACAAAGAGAAAGATAAAGAGAAACAAAGAATAAAGAACAAGTATAAAGAAAAACAGAAATACAAAGAGAAAGATAAAGAGAAACAAAGAATAAAGAACAAGTATAAAGAAAAACAGAAATACAAAGAGAAAGATAAAGAAAAACAGAAAGAACAAAGAACAACAGAAAAAGATTGAAAAAGGGAGAGCTAAAGCAGAAAAAACTGAGAAGTAAAAACTAAGAAACAGAAAAAAGTTAAGAAAAACAGAAACGAAAAACAAGAGTATAAAAGGCCCAGAGTGGCGAAATTGAACACAAGAGCGGGTGGGCCAGCCTGAAGAAGGCTAAATTAAGCCGAAACGTCGCGAATGGCCCAACCCCAGTGCACTACACCCGCTTAAGGGTAATTTTTTGAACAGGGGGCACCAACACCAGTCCCAATGATGGCCCGTGCACTCAGGTTCCGGCATAGCCGGGCCTGCTCATTTCCTAACACCTAACCAGCCAGTGCCTCATGGGATTGGTGGTGCCCCTGCCCATTGCCTCTCTCCCTAACTATGGGGAGCCCCCCACCCACTACCTTTTCCTAACCCTAACCCCTTTGCCCCCCTCCCCCTCCCCTTCTAGCCCTAACCCTAAGGGAGCCCTAAAAACCTAAACTAAGAGAAAAAAGGACAAGAAAAGTCAGAAAAAAGACAGAGTATAAAAAGAAAGGATTTACAGGAAGGGGGTGCCATAAAAGTGAAAAATACAGAACAGGACGGGATGTCGAAAGAGAAGGGGGTGCCATTTAAAGAAATATAAGAAAGAATAAAGTAAAGGACACAAGAGAAATAAAGAGAAATAATAAAGAACAACAGAAAGGAAAAAAGAACAACAGAGATACAAAGAGAAAGATAAAGAGAAACAAAGAATAAAGAACAAGTATAAAGAAAAACAGAAATACAAAGAGAAAGATAAAGAGAAACAAAGAATAAAGAACAAGTATAAAGAAAAACAGAAATACAAAGAGAAAGATAAAGAAAAACAGAAAGAACAAAGAACAACAGAAAAAGATTGAAAAAGGGAGAGCTAAAGCAGAAAAAACTGAGAAGTAAAAACTAAGAAACAGAAAAAAGTTAAGAAAAACAGAAACGAAAAACAAGAGTATAAAAGGCCCAGAGTGGCGAAATTGAACACAAGAGCGGGTGGGCCAGCCTGAAGAAGGCTAAATTAAGCCGAAACGTCGCGAATGGCCCAACCCCAGTGCACTACACCCGCTTAAGGGTAATTTTTTGAACAGGGGGCACCAACACCAGTCCCAATGATGGCCCGTGCACTCAGGTTCCGGCATAGCCGGGCCTGCTCATTTCCTAACACCTAACCAGCCAGTGCCTCATGGGATTGGTGGTGCCCCTGCCCATTGCCTCTCTCCCTAACTATGGGGAGCCCCCCACCCACTACCTTTTCCTAACCCTAACCCCTTTGCCCCCCTCCCCCTCCCCTTCTAGCCCTAACCCTAAGGGAGCCCTAAAAACCTAAACTAAGAGAAAAAAGGACAAGAAAAGTCAGAAAAAAGACAGAGTATAAAAAGAAAGGATTTACAGGAAGGGGGTGCCATAAAAGTGAAAAATACAGAACAGGACGGGATGTCGAAAGAGAAGGGGGTGCCATTTAAAGAAATATAAGAAAGAATAAAGTAAAGGACACAAGAGAAATAAAGAGAAATAATAAAGAACAACAGAAAGGAAAAAAGAACAACAGAGATACAAAGAGAAAGATAAAGAGAAACAAAGAATAAAGAACAAGTATAAAGAAAAACAGAAATACAAAGAGAAAGATAAAGAGAAACAAAGAATAAAGAACAAGTATAAAGAAAAACAGAAATACAAAGAGAAAGATAAAGAAAAACAGAAAGAACAAAGAACAACAGAAAAAGATTGAAAAAGGGAGAGCTAAAGCAGAAAAAACTGAGAAGTAAAAACTAAGAAACAGAAAAAAGTTAAGAAAAACAGAAACGAAAAACAAGAGTATAAAAGGCCCAGAGTGGCGAAATTGAACACAAGAGCGGGTGGGCCAGCCTGAAGAAGGCTAAATTAAGCCGAAACGTCGCGAATGGCCCAACCCCAGTGCACTACACCCGCTTAAGGGTAATTTTTTGAACAGGGGGCACCAACACCAGTCCCAATGATGGCCCGTGCACTCAGGTTCCGGCATAGCCGGGCCTGCTCATTTCCTAACACCTAACCAGCCAGTGCCTCATGGGATTGGTGGTGCCCCTGCCCATTGCCTCTCTCCCTAACTATGGGGAGCCCCCCACCCACTACCTTTTCCTAACCCTAACCCCTTTGCCCCCCTCCCCCTCCCCTTCTAGCCCTAACCCTAAGGGAGCCCTAAAAACCTAAACTAAGAGAAAAAGGACAAGAAAAGTCAGAAAAAAGACAGAGTATAAAAAGAAAGGATTTACAGGAAGGGGGTGCCATAAAAGTGAAAAATACAGAACAGGACGGGATGTCGAAAGAGAAGGGGGTGCCATTTAAAGAAATATAAGAAAGAATAAAGTAAAGGACACAAGAGAAATAAAGAGAAATAATAAAGAACAACAGAAAGGAAAAAAGAACAACAGAGATACAAAGAGAAAGATAAAGAGAAACAAAGAATAAAGAACAAGTATAAAGAAAAACAGAAATACAAAGAGAAAGATAAAGAGAAACAAAGAATAAAGAACAAGTATAAAGAAAAACAGAAATACAAAGAGAAAGATAAAGAAAAACAGAAAGAACAAAGAACAACAGAAAAAGATTGAAAAAGGGAGAGCTAAAGCAGAAAAAACTGAGAAGTAAAAACTAAGAAACAGAAAAAAGTTAAGAAAAACAGAAACGAAAAACAAGAGTATAAAAGGCCCAGAGTGGCGAAATTGAACACAAGAGCGGGTGGGCCAGCCTGAAGAAGGCTAAATTAAGCCGAAACGTCGCGAATGGCCCAACCCCAGTGCACTACACCCGCTTAAGGGTAATTTTTTGAACAGGGGGCACCAACACCAGTCCCAATGATGGCCCGTGCACTCAGGTTCCGGCATAGCCGGGCCTGCTCATTTCCTAACACCTAACCAGCCAGTGCCTCATGGGATTGGTGGTGCCCCTGCCCATTGCCTCTCTCCCTAACTATGGGGAGCCCCCCACCCACTACCTTTTCCTAACCCTAACCCCTTTGCCCCCCTCCCCCTCCCCTTCTAGCCCTAACCCTAAGGGAGCCCTAAAAACCTAAACTAAGAGAAAAAAGGACAAGAAAAGTCAGAAAAAAGACAGAGTATAAAAAGAAAGGATTTACAGGAAGGGGGTGCCATAAAAGTGAAAAATACAGAACAGGACGGGATGTCGAAAGAGAAGGGGGTGCCATTTAAAGAAATATAAGAAAGAATAAAGTAAAGGACACAAGAGAAATAAAGAGAAATAATAAAGAACAACAGAAAGGAAAAAAGAACAACAGAGATACAAAGAGAAAGATAAAGAGAAACAAAGAATAAAGAACAAGTATAAAGAAAAACAGAAATACAAAGAGAAAGATAAAGAGAAACAAAGAATAAAGAACAAGTATAAAGAAAAACAGAAATACAAAGAGAAAGATAAAGAAAAACAGAAAGAACAAAGAACAACAGAAAAAGATTGAAAAAGGGAGAGCTAAAGCAGAAAAAACTGAGAAGTAAAAACTAAGAAACAGAAAAAAGTTAAGAAAACAGAAACGAAAAACAAGAGTATAAAAGGCCCAGAGTGGCGAAATTGAACACAAGAGCGGGTGGGCCAGCCTGAAGAAGGCTAAATTAAGCCGAAACGTCGCGAATGGCCCAACCCCAGTGCACTACACCCGCTTAAGGGTAATTTTTTGAACAGGGGGCACCAACACCAGTCCCAATGATGGCCCGTGCACTCAGGTTCCGGCATAGCCGGGCCTGCTCATTTCCTAACACCTAACCAGCCAGTGCCTCATGGGATTGGTGGTGCCCCTGCCCATTGCCTCTCTCCCTAACTATGGGGAGCCCCCCACCCACTACCTTTTCCTAACCCTAACCCCTTTGCCCCCCTCCCCCTCCCCTTCTAGCCCTAACCCTAAGGGAGCCCTAAAAACCTAAACTAAGAGAAAAAAGGACAAGAAAAGTCAGAAAAAAGACAGAGTATAAAAAGAAAGGATTTACAGGAAGGGGGTGCCATAAAAGTGAAAAATACAGAACAGGACGGGATGTCGAAAGAGAAGGGGGTGCCATTTAAAGAAATATAAGAAAGAATAAAGTAAAGGACACAAGAGAAATAAAGAGAAATAATAAAGAACAACAGAAAGGAAAAAAGAACAACAGAGATACAAAGAGAAAGATAAAGAGAAACAAAGAATAAAGAACAAGTATAAAGAAAAACAGAAATACAAAGAGAAAGATAAAGAGAAACAAAGAATAAAGAACAAGTATAAAGAAAAACAGAAATACAAAGAGAAAGATAAAGAAAAACAGAAAGAACAAAGAACAACAGAAAAAGATTGAAAAAGGGAGAGCTAAAGCAGAAAAAACTGAGAAGTAAAAACTAAGAAACAGAAAAAAGTTAAGAAAAACAGAAACGAAAAACAAGAGTATAAAAGGCCCAGAGTGGCGAAATTGAACACAAGAGCGGGTGGGCCAGCCTGAAGAAGGCTAAATTAAGCCGAAACGTCGCGAATGGCCCAACCCCAGTGCACTACACCCGCTTAAGGGTAATTTTTTGAACAGGGGGCACCAACACCAGTCCCAATGATGGCCCGTGCACTCAGGTTCCGGCATAGCCGGGCCTGCTCATTTCCTAACACCTAACCAGCCAGTGCCTCATGGGATTGGTGGTGCCCCTGCCCATTGCCTCTCTCCCTAACTATGGGGAGCCCCCCACCCACTACCTTTTCCTAACCCTAACCCCTTTGCCCCCCTCCCCCTCCCCTTCTAGCCCTAACCCTAAGGGAGCCCTAAAAACCTAAACTAAGAGAAAAAAGGACAAGAAAAGTCAGAAAAAAGACAGAGTATAAAAAGAAAGGATTTACAGGAAGGGGGTGCCATAAAAGTGAAAAATACAGAACAGGACGGGATGTCGAAAGAGAAGGGGGTGCCATTTAAAGAAATATAAGAAAGAATAAAGTAAAGGACACAAGAGAAATAAAGAGAAATAATAAAGAACAACAGAAAGGAAAAAAGAACAACAGAGATACAAAGAGAAAGATAAAGAGAAACAAAGAATAAAGAACAAGTATAAAGAAAAACAGAAATACAAAGAGAAAGATAAAGAGAAACAAAGAATAAAGAACAAGTATAAAGAAAAACAGAAATACAAAGAGAAAGATAAAGAAAAACAGAAAGAACAAAGAACAACAGAAAAAGATTGAAAAAGGGAGAGCTAAAGCAGAAAAAACTGAGAAGTAAAAACTAAGAAACAGAAAAAAGTTAAGAAAAACAGAAACGAAAAACAAGAGTATAAAAGGCCCAGAGTGGCGAAATTGAACACAAGAGCGGGTGGGCCAGCCTGAAGAAGGCTAAATTAAGCCGAAACGTCGCGAATGGCCCAACCCCAGTGCACTACACCCGCTTAAGGGTAATTTTTTGAACAGGGGGCACCAACACCAGTCCCAATGATGGCCCGTGCACTCAGGTTCCGGCATAGCCGGGCCTGCTCATTTCCTAACACCTAACCAGCCAGTGCCTCATGGGATTGGTGGTGCCCCTGCCCATTGCCTCTCTCCCTAACTATGGGGAGCCCCCCACCCACTACCTTTTCCTAACCCTAACCCCTTTGCCCCCCTCCCCCTCCCCTTCTAGCCCTAACCCTAAGGGAGCCCTAAAAACCTAAACTAAGAGAAAAAAGGACAAGAAAAGTCAGAAAAAAGACAGAGTATAAAAAGAAAGGATTTACAGGAAGGGGGTGCCATAAAAGTGAAAAATACAGAACAGGACGGGATGTCGAAAGAGAAGGGGGTGCCATTTAAAGAAATATAAGAAAGAATAAAGTAAAGGACACAAGAGAAATAAAGAGAAATAATAAAGAACAACAGAAAGGAAAAAAGAACAACAGAGATACAAAGAGAAAGATAAAGAGAAACAAAGAATAAAGAACAAGTATAAAGAAAAACAGAAATACAAAGAGAAAGATAAAGAGAAACAAAGAATAAAGAACAAGTATAAAGAAAAACAGAAATACAAAGAGAAAGATAAAGAAAAACAGAAAGAACAAAGAACAACAGAAAAAGATTGAAAAAGGGAGAGCTAAAGCAGAAAAAACTGAGAAGTAAAAACTAAGAAACAGAAAAAAGTTAAGAAAAACAGAAACGAAAAACAAGAGTATAAAAGGCCCAGAGTGGCGAAATTGAACACAAGAGCGGGTGGGCCAGCCTGAAGAAGGCTAAATTAAGCCGAAACGTCGCGAATGGCCCAACCCCAGTGCACTACACCCGCTTAAGGGTAATTTTTTGAACAGGGGGCACCAACACCAGTCCCAATGATGGCCCGTGCACTCAGGTTCCGGCATAGCCGGGCCTGCTCATTTCCTAACACCTAACCAGCCAGTGCCTCATGGGATTGGTGGTGCCCCTGCCCATTGCCTCTCTCCCTAACTATGGGGAGCCCCCCACCCACTACCTTTTCCTAACCCTAACCCCTTTGCCCCCCTCCCCCTCCCCTTCTAGCCCTAACCCTAAGGGAGCCCTAAAAACCTAAACTAAGAGAAAAAAGGACAAGAAAAGTCAGAAAAAAGACAGAGTATAAAAAGAAAGGATTTACAGGAAGGGGGTGCCATAAAAGTGAAAAATACAGAACAGGACGGGATGTCGAAAGAGAAGGGGGTGCCATTTAAAGAAATATAAGAAAGAATAAAGTAAAGGACACAAGAGAAATAAAGAGAAATAATAAAGAACAACAGAAAGGAAAAAAGAACAACAGAGATACAAAGAGAAAGATAAAGAGAAACAAAGAATAAAGAACAAGTATAAAGAAAAACAGAAATACAAAGAGAAAGATAAAGAGAAACAAAGAATAAAGAACAAGTATAAAGAAAAACAGAAATACAAAGAGAAAGATAAAGAAAAACAGAAAGAACAAAGAACAACAGAAAAAGATTGAAAAAGGGAGAGCTAAAGCAGAAAAAACTGAGAAGTAAAAACTAAGAAACAGAAAAAAGTTAAGAAAAACAGAAACGAAAAACAAGAGTATAAAAGGCCCAGAGTGGCGAAATTGAACACAAGAGCGGGTGGGCCAGCCTGAAGAAGGCTAAATTAAGCCGAAACGTCGCGAATGGCCCAACCCCAGTGCACTACACCCGCTTAAGGGTAATTTTTTGAACAGGGGGCACCAACACCAGTCCCAATGATGGCCCGTGCACTCAGGTTCCGGCATAGCCGGGCCTGCTCATTTCCTAACACCTAACCAGCCAGTGCCTCATGGGATTGGTGGTGCCCCTGCCCATTGCCTCTCTCCCTAACTATGGGGAGCCCCCCACCCACTACCTTTTCCTAACCCTAACCCCTTTGCCCCCCTCCCCCTCCCCTTCTAGCCCTAACCCTAAGGGAGCCCTAAAAACCTAAACTAAGAGAAAAAAGGACAAGAAAAGTCAGAAAAAAGACAGAGTATAAAAAGAAAGGATTTACAGGAAGGGGGTGCCATAAAAGTGAAAAATACAGAACAGGACGGGATGTCGAAAGAGAAGGGGGTGCCATTTAAAGAAATATAAGAAAGAATAAAGTAAAGGACACAAGAGAAATAAAGAGAAATAATAAAGAACAACAGAAAGGAAAAAAGAACAACAGAGATACAAAGAGAAAGATAAAGAGAAACAAAGAATAAAGAACAAGTATAAAGAAAAACAGAAATACAAAGAGAAAGATAAAGAGAAACAAAGAATAAAGAACAAGTATAAAGAAAAACAGAAATACAAAGAGAAAGATAAAGAAAAACAGAAAGAACAAAGAACAACAGAAAAAGATTGAAAAAGGGAGAGCTAAAGCAGAAAAAACTGAGAAGTAAAAACTAAGAAACAGAAAAAAGTTAAGAAAAACAGAAACGAAAAACAAGAGTATAAAAGGCCCAGAGTGGCGAAATTGAACACAAGAGCGGGTGGGCCAGCCTGAAGAAGGCTAAATTAAGCCGAAACGTCGCGAATGGCCCAACCCCAGTGCACTACACCCGCTTAAGGGTAATTTTTTGAACAGGGGGCACCAACACCAGTCCCAATGATGGCCCGTGCACTCAGGTTCCGGCATAGCCGGGCCTGCTCATTTCCTAACACCTAACCAGCCAGTGCCTCATGGGATTGGTGGTGCCCCTGCCCATTGCCTCTCTCCCTAACTATGGGGAGCCCCCCACCCACTACCTTTTCCTAACCCTAACCCCTTTGCCCCCCTCCCCCTCCCCTTCTAGCCCTAACCCTAAGGGAGCCCTAAAAACCTAAACTAAGAGAAAAAAGGACAAGAAAAGTCAGAAAAAAGACAGAGTATAAAAAGAAAGGATTTACAGGAAGGGGGTGCCATAAAAGTGAAAAATACAGAACAGGACGGGATGTCGAAAGAGAAGGGGGTGCCATTTAAAGAAATATAAGAAAGAATAAAGTAAAGGACACAAGAGAAATAAAGAGAAATAATAAAGAACAACAGAAAGGAAAAAAGAACAACAGAGATACAAAGAGAAAGATAAAGAGAAACAAAGAATAAAGAACAAGTATAAAGAAAAACAGAAATACAAAGAGAAAGATAAAGAGAAACAAAGAATAAAGAACAAGTATAAAGAAAAACAGAAATACAAAGAGAAAGATAAAGAAAAACAGAAAGAACAAAGAACAACAGAAAAAGATTGAAAAAGGGAGAGCTAAAGCAGAAAAAACTGAGAAGTAAAAACTAAGAAACAGAAAAAAGTTAAGAAAAACAGAAACGAAAAACAAGAGTATAAAAGGCCCAGAGTGGCGAAATTGAACACAAGAGCGGGTGGGCCAGCCTGAAGAAGGCTAAATTAAGCCGAAACGTCGCGAATGGCCCAACCCCAGTGCACTACACCCGCTTAAGGGTAATTTTTTGAACAGGGGGCACCAACACCAGTCCCAATGATGGCCCGTGCACTCAGGTTCCGGCATAGCCGGGCCTGCTCATTTCCTAACACCTAACCAGCCAGTGCCTCATGGGATTGGTGGTGCCCCTGCCCATTGCCTCTCTCCCTAACTATGGGGAGCCCCCCACCCACTACCTTTTCCTAACCCTAACCCCTTTGCCCCCCTCCCCCTCCCCTTCTAGCCCTAACCCTAAGGGAGCCCTAAAAACCTAAACTAAGAGAAAAAAGGACAAGAAAAGTCAGAAAAAAGACAGAGTATAAAAAGAAAGGATTTACAGGAAGGGGGTGCCATAAAAGTGAAAAATACAGAACAGGACGGGATGTCGAAAGAGAAGGGGGTGCCATTTAAAGAAATATAAGAAAGAATAAAGTAAAGGACACAAGAGAAATAAAGAGAAATAATAAAGAACAACAGAAAGGAAAAAAGAACAACAGAGATACAAAGAGAAAGATAAAGAGAAACAAAGAATAAAGAACAAGTATAAAGAAAAACAGAAATACAAAGAGAAAGATAAAGAGAAACAAAGAATAAAGAACAAGTATAAAGAAAAACAGAAATACAAAGAGAAAGATAAAGAAAAACAGAAAGAACAAAGAACAACAGAAAAAGATTGAAAAAGGGAGAGCTAAAGCAGAAAAAACTGAGAAGTAAAAACTAAGAAACAGAAAAAAGTTAAGAAAAACAGAAACGAAAAACAAGAGTATAAAAGGCCCAGAGTGGCGAAATTGAACACAAGAGCGGGTGGGCCAGCCTGAAGAAGGCTAAATTAAGCCGAAACGTCGCGAATGGCCCAACCCCAGTGCACTACACCCGCTTAAGGGTAATTTTTTGAACAGGGGGCACCAACACCAGTCCCAATGATGGCCCGTGCACTCAGGTTCCGGCATAGCCGGGCCTGCTCATTTCCTAACACCTAACCAGCCAGTGCCTCATGGGATTGGTGGTGCCCCTGCCCATTGCCTCTCTCCCTAACTATGGGGAGCCCCCCACCCACTACCTTTTCCTAACCCTAACCCCTTTGCCCCCCTCCCCCTCCCCTTCTAGCCCTAACCCTAAGGGAGCCCTAAAAACCTAAACTAAGAGAAAAAAGGACAAGAAAAGTCAGAAAAAAGACAGAGTATAAAAAGAAAGGATTTACAGGAAGGGGGTGCCATAAAAGTGAAAAATACAGAACAGGACGGGATGTCGAAAGAGAAGGGGGTGCCATTTAAAGAAATATAAGAAAGAATAAAGTAAAGGACACAAGAGAAATAAAGAGAAATAATAAAGAACAACAGAAAGGAAAAAAGAACAACAGAGATACAAAGAGAAAGATAAAGAGAAACAAAGAATAAAGAACAAGTATAAAGAAAAACAGAAATACAAAGAGAAAGATAAAGAGAAACAAAGAATAAAGAACAAGTATAAAGAAAAACAGAAATACAAAGAGAAAGATAAAGAAAAACAGAAAGAACAAAGAACAACAGAAAAAGATTGAAAAAGGGAGAGCTAAAGCAGAAAAAACTGAGAAGTAAAAACTAAGAAACAGAAAAAAGTTAAGAAAAACAGAAACGAAAAACAAGAGTATAAAAGGCCCAGAGTGGCGAAATTGAACACAAGAGCGGGTGGGCCAGCCTGAAGAAGGCTAAATTAAGCCGAAACGTCGCGAATGGCCCAACCCCAGTGCACTACACCCGCTTAAGGGTAATTTTTTGAACAGGGGGCACCAACACCAGTCCCAATGATGGCCCGTGCACTCAGGTTCCGGCATAGCCGGGCCTGCTCATTTCCTAACACCTAACCAGCCAGTGCCTCATGGGATTGGTGGTGCCCCTGCCCATTGCCTCTCCCTAACTATGGGGAGCCCCCCACCCACTACCTTTTCCTAACCCTAACCCCTTTGCCCCCCTCCCCCTCCCCTTCTAGCCCTAACCCTAAGGGAGCCCTAAAAACCTAAACTAAGAGAAAAAAGGACAAGAAAAGTCAGAAAAAAGACAGAGTATAAAAAGAAAGGATTTACAGGAAGGGGGTGCCATAAAAGTGAAAAATACAGAACAGGACGGGATGTCGAAAGAGAAGGGGGTGCCATTTAAAGAAATATAAGAAAGAATAAAGTAAAGGACACAAGAGAAATAAAGAGAAATAATAAAGAACAACAGAAAGGAAAAAAGAACAACAGAGATACAAAGAGAAAGATAAAGAGAAACAAAGAATAAAGAACAAGTATAAAGAAAAACAGAAATACAAAGAGAAAGATAAAGAGAAACAAAGAATAAAGAACAAGTATAAAGAAAAACAGAAATACAAAGAGAAAGATAAAGAAAAACAGAAAGAACAAAGAACAACAGAAAAAGATTGAAAAAGGGAGAGCTAAAGCAGAAAAAACTGAGAAGTAAAAACTAAGAAACAGAAAAAAGTTAAGAAAAACAGAAACGAAAAACAAGAGTATAAAAGGCCCAGAGTGGCGAAATTGAACACAAGAGCGGGTGGGCCAGCCTGAAGAAGGCTAAATTAAGCCGAAACGTCGCGAATGGCCCAACCCCAGTGCACTACACCCGCTTAAGGGTAATTTTTTGAACAGGGGGCACCAACACCAGTCCCAATGATGGCCCGTGCACTCAGGTTCCGGCATAGCCGGGCCTGCTCATTTCCTAACACCTAACCAGCCAGTGCCTCATGGGATTGGTGGTGCCCCTGCCCATTGCCTCTCTCCCTAACTATGGGGAGCCCCCCACCCACTACCTTTTCCTAACCCTAACCCCTTTGCCCCCCTCCCCCTCCCCTTCTAGCCCTAACCCTAAGGGAGCCCTAAAAACCTAAACTAAGAGAAAAAAGGACAAGAAAAGTCAGAAAAAAGACAGAGTATAAAAAGAAAGGATTTACAGGAAGGGGGTGCCATAAAAGTGAAAAATACAGAACAGGACGGGATGTCGAAAGAGAAGGGGGTGCCATTTAAAGAAATATAAGAAAGAATAAAGTAAAGGACACAAGAGAAATAAAGAGAAATAATAAAGAACAACAGAAAGGAAAAAAGAACAACAGAGATACAAAGAGAAAGATAAAGAGAAACAAAGAATAAAGAACAAGTATAAAGAAAAACAGAAATACAAAGAGAAAGATAAAGAGAAACAAAGAATAAAGAACAAGTATAAAGAAAAACAGAAATACAAAGAGAAAGATAAAGAAAAACAGAAAGAACAAAGAACAACAGAAAAAGATTGAAAAAGGGAGAGCTAAAGCAGAAAAAACTGAGAAGTAAAAACTAAGAAACAGAAAAAAGTTAAGAAAAACAGAAACGAAAAACAAGAGTATAAAAGGCCCAGAGTGGCGAAATTGAACACAAGAGCGGGTGGGCCAGCCTGAAGAAGGCTAAATTAAGCCGAAACGTCGCGAATGGCCCAACCCCAGTGCACTACACCCGCTTAAGGGTAATTTTTTGAACAGGGGGCACCAACACCAGTCCCAATGATGGCCCGTGCACTCAGGTTCCGGCATAGCCGGGCCTGCTCATTTCCTAACACCTAACCAGCCAGTGCCTCATGGGATTGGTGGTGCCCCTGCCCATTGCCTCTCTCCCTAACTATGGGGAGCCCCCCACCCACTACCTTTTCCTAACCCTAACCCCTTTGCCCCCCTCCCCCTCCCCTTCTAGCCCTAACCCTAAGGGAGCCCTAAAAACCTAAACTAAGAGAAAAAAGGACAAGAAAAGTCAGAAAAAAGACAGAGTATAAAAAGAAAGGATTTACAGGAAGGGGGTGCCATAAAAGTGAAAAATACAGAACAGGACGGGATGTCGAAAGAGAAGGGGGTGCCATTTAAAGAAATATAAGAAAGAATAAAGTAAAGGACACAAGAGAAATAAAGAGAAATAATAAAGAACAACAGAAAGGAAAAAAGAACAACAGAGATACAAAGAGAAAGATAAAGAGAAACAAAGAATAAAGAACAAGTATAAAGAAAAACAGAAATACAAAGAGAAAGATAAAGAGAAACAAAGAATAAAGAACAAGTATAAAGAAAAACAGAAATACAAAGAGAAAGATAAAGAAAAACAGAAAGAACAAAGAACAACAGAAAAAGATTGAAAAAGGGAGAGCTAAAGCAGAAAAAACTGAGAAGTAAAAACTAAGAAACAGAAAAAAGTTAAGAAAAACAGAAACGAAAAACAAGAGTATAAAAGGCCCAGAGTGGCGAAATTGAACACAAGAGCGGGTGGGCCAGCCTGAAGAAGGCTAAATTAAGCCGAAACGTCGCGAATGGCCCAACCCCAGTGCACTACACCCGCTTAAGGGTAATTTTTTGAACAGGGGGCACCAACACCAGTCCCAATGATGGCCCGTGCACTCAGGTTCCGGCATAGCCGGGCCTGCTCATTTCCTAACACCTAACCAGCCAGTGCCTCATGGGATTGGTGGTGCCCCTGCCCATTGCCTCTCTCCCTAACTATGGGGAGCCCCCCACCCACTACCTTTTCCTAACCCTAACCCCTTTGCCCCCCTCCCCCTCCCCTTCTAGCCCTAACCCTAAGGGAGCCCTAAAAACCTAAACTAAGAGAAAAAAGGACAAGAAAAGTCAGAAAAAAGACAGAGTATAAAAAGAAAGGATTTACAGGAAGGGGGTGCCATAAAAGTGAAAAATACAGAACAGGACGGGATGTCGAAAGAGAAGGGGGTGCCATTTAAAGAAATATAAGAAAGAATAAAGTAAAGGACACAAGAGAAATAAAGAGAAATAATAAAGAACAACAGAAAGGAAAAAAGAACAACAGAGATACAAAGAGAAAGATAAAGAGAAACAAAGAATAAAGAACAAGTATAAAGAAAAACAGAAATACAAAGAGAAAGATAAAGAGAAACAAAGAATAAAGAACAAGTATAAAGAAAAACAGAAATACAAAGAGAAAGATAAAGAAAAACAGAAAGAACAAAGAACAACAGAAAAAGATTGAAAAAGGGAGAGCTAAAGCAGAAAAAACTGAGAAGTAAAAACTAAGAAACAGAAAAAAGTTAAGAAAAACAGAAACGAAAAACAAGAGTATAAAAGGCCCAGAGTGGCGAAATTGAACACAAGAGCGGGTGGGCCAGCCTGAAGAAGGCTAAATTAAGCCGAAACGTCGCGAATGGCCCAACCCCAGTGCACTACACCCGCTTAAGGGTAATTTTTTGAACAGGGGGCACCAACACCAGTCCCAATGATGGCCCGTGCACTCAGGTTCCGGCATAGCCGGGCCTGCTCATTTCCTAACACCTAACCAGCCAGTGCCTCATGGGATTGGTGGTGCCCCTGCCCATTGCCTCTCTCCCTAACTATGGGGAGCCCCCCACCCACTACCTTTTCCTAACCCTAACCCCTTTGCCCCCCTCCCCCTCCCCTTCTAGCCCTAACCCTAAGGGAGCCCTAAAAACCTAAACTAAGAGAAAAAAGGACAAGAAAAGTCAGAAAAAAGACAGAGTATAAAAAGAAAGGATTTACAGGAAGGGGGTGCCATAAAAGTGAAAAATACAGAACAGGACGGGATGTCGAAAGAGAAGGGGGTGCCATTTAAAGAAATATAAGAAAGAATAAAGTAAAGGACACAAGAGAAATAAAGAGAAATAATAAAGAACAACAGAAAGGAAAAAAGAACAACAGAGATACAAAGAGAAAGATAAAGAGAAACAAAGAATAAAGAACAAGTATAAAGAAAAACAGAAATACAAAGAGAAAGATAAAGAGAAACAAAGAATAAAGAACAAGTATAAAGAAAAACAGAAATACAAAGAGAAAGATAAAGAAAAACAGAAAGAACAAAGAACAACAGAAAAAGATTGAAAAAGGGAGAGCTAAAGCAGAAAAAACTGAGAAGTAAAAACTAAGAAACAGAAAAAAGTTAAGAAAAACAGAAACGAAAAACAAGAGTATAAAAGGCCCAGAGTGGCGAAATTGAACACAAGAGCGGGTGGGCCAGCCTGAAGAAGGCTAAATTAAGCCGAAACGTCGCGAATGGCCCAACCCCAGTGCACTACACCCGCTTAAGGGTAATTTTTTGAACAGGGGGCACCAACACCAGTCCCAATGATGGCCCGTGCACTCAGGTTCCGGCATAGCCGGGCCTGCTCATTTCCTAACACCTAACCAGCCAGTGCCTCATGGGATTGGTGGTGCCCCTGCCCATTGCCTCTCTCCCTAACTATGGGGAGCCCCCCACCCACTACCTTTTCCTAACCCTAACCCCTTTGCCCCCCTCCCCCTCCCCTTCTAGCCCTAACCCTAAGGGAGCCCTAAAAACCTAAACTAAGAGAAAAAAGGACAAGAAAAGTCAGAAAAAAGACAGAGTATAAAAAGAAAGGATTTACAGGAAGGGGGTGCCATAAAAGTGAAAAATACAGAACAGGACGGGATGTCGAAAGAGAAGGGGGTGCCATTTAAAGAAATATAAGAAAGAATAAAGTAAAGGACACAAGAGAAATAAAGAGAAATAATAAAGAACAACAGAAAGGAAAAAAGAACAACAGAGATACAAAGAGAAAGATAAAGAGAAACAAAGAATAAAGAACAAGTATAAAGAAAAACAGAAATACAAAGAGAAAGATAAAGAGAAACAAAGAATAAAGAACAAGTATAAAGAAAAACAGAAATACAAAGAGAAAGATAAAGAAAAACAGAAAGAACAAAGAACAACAGAAAAAGATTGAAAAAGGGAGAGCTAAAGCAGAAAAAACTGAGAAGTAAAAACTAAGAAACAGAAAAAAGTTAAGAAAAACAGAAACGAAAAACAAGAGTATAAAAGGCCCAGAGTGGCGAAATTGAACACAAGAGCGGGTGGGCCAGCCTGAAGAAGGCTAAATTAAGCCGAAACGTCGCGAATGGCCCAACCCCAGTGCACTACACCCGCTTAAGGGTAATTTTTTGAACAGGGGGCACCAACACCAGTCCCAATGATGGCCCGTGCACTCAGGTTCCGGCATAGCCGGGCCTGCTCATTTCCTAACACCTAACCAGCCAGTGCCTCATGGGATTGGTGGTGCCCCTGCCCATTGCCTCTCTCCCTAACTATGGGGAGCCCCCCACCCACTACCTTTTCCTAACCCTAACCCCTTTGCCCCCCTCCCCCTCCCCTTCTAGCCCTAACCCTAAGGGAGCCCTAAAAACCTAAACTAAGAGAAAAAAGGACAAGAAAAGTCAGAAAAAAGACAGAGTATAAAAAGAAAGGATTTACAGGAAGGGGGTGCCATAAAAGTGAAAAATACAGAACAGGACGGGATGTCGAAAGAGAAGGGGGTGCCATTTAAAGAAATATAAGAAAGAATAAAGTAAAGGACACAAGAGAAATAAAGAGAAATAATAAAGAACAACAGAAAGGAAAAAAGAACAACAGAGATACAAAGAGAAAGATAAAGAGAAACAAAGAATAAAGAACAAGTATAAAGAAAAACAGAAATACAAAGAGAAAGATAAAGAGAAACAAAGAATAAAGAACAAGTATAAAGAAAAACAGAAATACAAAGAGAAAGATAAAGAAAAACAGAAAGAACAAAGAACAACAGAAAAAGATTGAAAAAGGGAGAGCTAAAGCAGAAAAAACTGAGAAGTAAAAACTAAGAAACAGAAAAAAGTTAAGAAAAACAGAAACGAAAAACAAGAGTATAAAAGGCCCAGAGTGGCGAAATTGAACACAAGAGCGGGTGGGCCAGCCTGAAGAAGGCTAAATTAAGCCGAAACGTCGCGAATGGCCCAACCCCAGTGCACTACACCCGCTTAAGGGTAATTTTTTGAACAGGGGGCACCAACACCAGTCCCAATGATGGCCCGTGCACTCAGGTTCCGGCATAGCCGGGCCTGCTCATTTCCTAACACCTAACCAGCCAGTGCCTCATGGGATTGGTGGTGCCCCTGCCCATTGCCTCTCTCCCTAACTATGGGGAGCCCCCCACCCACTACCTTTTCCTAACCCTAACCCCTTTGCCCCCCTCCCCCTCCCCTTCTAGCCCTAACCCTAAGGGAGCCCTAAAAACCTAAACTAAGAGAAAAAAGGACAAGAAAAGTCAGAAAAAAGACAGAGTATAAAAAGAAAGGATTTACAGGAAGGGGGTGCCATAAAAGTGAAAAATACAGAACAGGACGGGATGTCGAAAGAGAAGGGGGTGCCATTTAAAGAAATATAAGAAAGAATAAAGTAAAGGACACAAGAGAAATAAAGAGAAATAATAAAGAACAACAGAAAGGAAAAAAGAACAACAGAGATACAAAGAGAAAGATAAAGAGAAACAAAGAATAAAGAACAAGTATAAAGAAAAACAGAAATACAAAGAGAAAGATAAAGAGAAACAAAGAATAAAGAACAAGTATAAAGAAAAACAGAAATACAAAGAGAAAGATAAAGAAAAACAGAAAGAACAAAGAACAACAGAAAAAGATTGAAAAAGGGAGAGCTAAAGCAGAAAAAACTGAGAAGTAAAAACTAAGAAACAGAAAAAAGTTAAGAAAAACAGAAACGAAAAACAAGAGTATAAAAGGCCCAGAGTGGCGAAATTGAACACAAGAGCGGGTGGGCCAGCCTGAAGAAGGCTAAATTAAGCCGAAACGTCGCGAATGGCCCAACCCCAGTGCACTACACCCGCTTAAGGGTAATTTTTTGAACAGGGGGCACCAACACCAGTCCCAATGATGGCCCGTGCACTCAGGTTCCGGCATAGCCGGGCCTGCTCATTTCCTAACACCTAACCAGCCAGTGCCTCATGGGATTGGTGGTGCCCCTGCCCATTGCCTCTCTCCCTAACTATGGGGAGCCCCCCACCCACTACCTTTTCCTAACCCTAACCCCTTTGCCCCCCTCCCCCTCCCCTTCTAGCCCTAACCCTAAGGGAGCCCTAAAAACCTAAACTAAGAGAAAAAAGGACAAGAAAAGTCAGAAAAAAGACAGAGTATAAAAAGAAAGGATTTACAGGAAGGGGGTGCCATAAAAGTGAAAAATACAGAACAGGACGGGATGTCGAAAGAGAAGGGGGTGCCATTTAAAGAAATATAAGAAAGAATAAAGTAAAGGACACAAGAGAAATAAAGAGAAATAATAAAGAACAACAGAAAGGAAAAAAGAACAACAGAGATACAAAGAGAAAGATAAAGAGAAACAAAGAATAAAGAACAAGTATAAAGAAAAACAGAAATACAAAGAGAAAGATAAAGAGAAACAAAGAATAAAGAACAAGTATAAAGAAAAACAGAAATACAAAGAGAAAGATAAAGAAAAACAGAAAGAACAAAGAACAACAGAAAAAGATTGAAAAAGGGAGAGCTAAAGCAGAAAAAACTGAGAAGTAAAAACTAAGAAACAGAAAAAAGTTAAGAAAAACAGAAACGAAAAACAAGAGTATAAAAGGCCCAGAGTGGCGAAATTGAACACAAGAGCGGGTGGGCCAGCCTGAAGAAGGCTAAATTAAGCCGAAACGTCGCGAATGGCCCAACCCCAGTGCACTACACCCGCTTAAGGGTAATTTTTTGAACAGGGGGCACCAACACCAGTCCCAATGATGGCCCGTGCACTCAGGTTCCGGCATAGCCGGGCCTGCTCATTTCCTAACACCTAACCAGCCAGTGCCTCATGGGATTGGTGGTGCCCCTGCCCATTGCCTCTCTCCCTAACTATGGGGAGCCCCCCACCCACTACCTTTTCCTAACCCTAACCCCTTTGCCCCCCTCCCCCTCCCCTTCTAGCCCTAACCCTAAGGGAGCCCTAAAAACCTAAACTAAGAGAAAAAAGGACAAGAAAAGTCAGAAAAAAGACAGAGTATAAAAAGAAAGGATTTACAGGAAGGGGGTGCCATAAAAGTGAAAAATACAGAACAGGACGGGATGTCGAAAGAGAAGGGGGTGCCATTTAAAGAAATATAAGAAAGAATAAAGTAAAGGACACAAGAGAAATAAAGAGAAATAATAAAGAACAACAGAAAGGAAAAAGAACAACAGAGATACAAAGAGAAAGATAAAGAGAAACAAAGAATAAAGAACAAGTATAAAGAAAAACAGAAATACAAAGAGAAAGATAAAGAGAAACAAAGAATAAAGAACAAGTATAAAGAAAAACAGAAATACAAAGAGAAAGATAAAGAAAAACAGAAAGAACAAAGAACAACAGAAAAAGATTGAAAAAGGGAGAGCTAAAGCAGAAAAAACTGAGAAGTAAAAACTAAGAAACAGAAAAAAGTTAAGAAAAACAGAAACGAAAAACAAGAGTATAAAAGGCCCAGAGTGGCGAAATTGAACACAAGAGCGGGTGGGCCAGCCTGAAGAAGGCTAAATTAAGCCGAAACGTCGCGAATGGCCCAACCCCAGTGCACTACACCCGCTTAAGGGTAATTTTTTGAACAGGGGGCACCAACACCAGTCCCAATGATGGCCCGTGCACTCAGGTTCCGGCATAGCCGGGCCTGCTCATTTCCTAACACCTAACCAGCCAGTGCCTCATGGGATTGGTGGTGCCCCTGCCCATTGCCTCTCTCCCTAACTATGGGGAGCCCCCCACCCACTACCTTTTCCTAACCCTAACCCCTTTGCCCCCCTCCCCCTCCCCTTCTAGCCCTAACCCTAAGGGAGCCCTAAAAACCTAAACTAAGAGAAAAAAGGACAAGAAAAGTCAGAAAAAAGACAGAGTATAAAAAGAAAGGATTTACAGGAAGGGGGTGCCATAAAAGTGAAAAATACAGAACAGGACGGGATGTCGAAAGAGAAGGGGTGCCATTTAAAGAAATATAAGAAAGAATAAAGTAAAGGACACAAGAGAAATAAAGAGAAATAATAAAGAACAACAGAAAGGAAAAAAGAACAACAGAGATACAAAGAGAAAGATAAAGAGAAACAAAGAATAAAGAACAAGTATAAAGAAAAACAGAAATACAAAGAGAAAGATAAAGAGAAACAAAGAATAAAGAACAAGTATAAAGAAAAACAGAAATACAAAGAGAAAGATAAAGAAAAACAGAAAGAACAAAGAACAACAGAAAAAGATTGAAAAAGGGAGAGCTAAAGCAGAAAAAACTGAGAAGTAAAAACTAAGAAACAGAAAAAAGTTAAGAAAAACAGAAACGAAAAACAAGAGTATAAAAGGCCCAGAGTGGCGAAATTGAACACAAGAGCGGGTGGCCAGCCTGAAGAAGGCTAAATTAAGCCGAAACGTCGCGAATGGCCCAACCCCAGTGCACTACACCCGCTTAAGGGTAATTTTTTGAACAGGGGGCACCAACACCAGTCCCAATGATGGCCCGTGCACTCAGGTTCCGGCATAGCCGGGCCTGCTCATTCCTAACACCTAACCAGCCAGTGCCTCATGGGATTGGTGGTGCCCCTGCCCATTGCCTCTCTCCCTAACTATGGGGAGCCCCCCACCCACTACCTTTTCCTAACCCTAACCCCTTTGCCCCCCTCCCCCTCCCCTTCTAGCCCTAACCCTAAGGGAGCCCTAAAAAACCTAAACTAAGAGAAAAAAGGACAAGAAAAGTCAGAAAAAAGACAGAGTATAAAAAGAAAGGATTTACAGGAAGGGGGTGCCATAAAAGTGAAAAATACAGAACAGGACGGGATGTCGAAAGAGAAGGGGGTGCCATTTAAAGAAATATAAGAAAGAATAAAGTAAAGGACACAAGAGAAATAAAGAGAAATAATAAAGAACAACAGAAAGGAAAAAAGAACAACAGAGATACAAAGAGAAAGATAAAGAGAAACAAAGAATAAAGAACAAGTATAAAGAAAAACAGAAATACAAAGAGAAAGATAAAGAGAAACAAAGAATAAAGAACAAGTATAAAGAAAAACAGAAATACAAAGAGAAAGATAAAGAAAAACAGAAAGAACAAAGAACAACAGAAAAAGATTGAAAAAGGGAGAGCTAAAGCAGAAAAAACTGAGAAGTAAAAACTAAGAAACAGAAAAAAGTTAAGAAAAACAGAAACGAAAAACAAGAGTATAAAAGGCCCAGAGTGGCGAAATTGAACACAAGAGCGGGTGGGCCAGCCTGAAGAAGGCTAAATTAAGCCGAAACGTCGCGAATGGCCCAACCCCAGTGCACTACACCCGCTTAAGGGTAATTTTTTGAACAGGGGGCACCAACACCAGTCCCAATGATGGCCCGTGCACTCAGGTTCCGGCATAGCCGGGCCTGCTCATTTCCTAACACCTAACCAGCCAGTGCCTCATGGGATTGGTGGTGCCCCTGCCCATTGCCTCTCTCCCTAACTATGGGGAGCCCCCCACCCACTACCTTTTCCTAACCCTAACCCCTTTGCCCCCCTCCCCCTCCCCTTCTAGCCCTAACCCTAAGGGAGCCCTAAAAACCTAAACTAAGAGAAAAAAGGACAAGAAAAGTCAGAAAAAGACAGAGTATAAAAAGAAAGGATTTACAGGAAGGGGGTGCCATAAAAGTGAAAAATACAGAACAGGACGGGATGTCGAAAGAGAAGGGGGTGCCATTTAAAGAAATATAAGAAAGAATAAAGTAAAGGACACAAGAGAAATAAAGAGAAATAATAAAGAACAACAGAAAGGAAAAAAGAACAACAGAGATACAAAGAGAAAGATAAAGAGAAACAAAGAATAAAGAACAAGTATAAAGAAAAACAGAAATACAAAGAGAAAGATAAAGAGAAACAAAGAATAAAGAACAAGTATAAAGAAAAACAGAAATACAAAGAGAAAGATAAAGAAAAACAGAAAGAACAAAGAACAACAGAAAAAGATTGAAAAAGGGAGAGCTAAAGCAGAAAAAACTGAGAAGTAAAAACTAAGAAACAGAAAAAAGTTAAGAAAAACAGAAACGAAAAACAAGAGTATAAAAGGCCCAGAGTGGCGAAATTGAACACAAGAGCGGGTGGGCCAGCCTGAAGAAGGCTAAATTAAGCCGAAACGTCGCGAATGGCCCAACCCCAGTGCACTACACCCGCTTAAGGGTAATTTTTTGAACAGGGGGCACCAACACCAGTCCCAATGATGGCCCGTGCACTCAGGTTCCGGCATAGCCGGGCCTGCTCATTTCCTAACACCTAACCAGCCAGTGCCTCATGGGATTGGTGGTGCCCCTGCCCATTGCCTCTCTCCCTAACTATGGGAGCCCCCCACCCACTACCTTTTCCTAACCCTAACCCCTTTGCCCCCCTCCCCCTCCCCTTCTAGCCCTAACCCTAAGGGAGCCCCTAAAAACCTAAACTAAGAGAAAAAAGGACAAGAAAAGTCAGAAAAAAGACAGAGTATAAAAAGAAAGGATTTACAGGAAGGGGGTGCCATAAAAGTGAAAAATACAGAACAGGACGGGATGTCGAAAGAGAAGGGGGTGCCATTTAAAGAAATATAAGAAAGAATAAAGTAAAGGACACAAGAGAAATAAAGAGAAATAATAAAGAACAACAGAAAGGAAAAAAGAACAACAGAGATACAAAGAGAAAGATAAAGAGAAACAAAGAATAAAGAACAAGTATAAAGAAAAACAGAAATACAAAGAGAAAGATAAAGAGAAACAAAGAATAAAGAACAAGTATAAAGAAAAACAGAAATACAAAGAGAAAGATAAAGAAAAACAGAAAGAACAAAGAACAACAGAAAAAGATTGAAAAAGGGAGAGCTAAAGCAGAAAAAAACTGAGAAGTAAAAACTAAGAAACAGAAAAAAGTTAAGAAAAACAGAAACGAAAAACAAGAGTATAAAAGGCCCAGAGTGGCGAAATTGAACACAAGAGCGGGTGGGCCAGCCTGAAGAAGGCTAAATTAAGCCGAAACGTCGCGAATGGCCCAACCCCAGTGCACTACACCCGCTTAAGGGTAATTTTTTGAACAGGGGGCACCAACACCAGTCCCAATGATGGCCCGTGCACTCAGGTTCCGGCATAGCCGGGCCTGCTCATTTCCTAACACCTAACCAGCCAGTGCCTCATGGGATTGGTGGTGCCCTGCCCATTGCCTCTCTCCCTAACTATGGGGAGCCCCCCACCCACTACCTTTTCCTAACCCTAACCCCTTTGCCCCCCTCCCCCTCCCCTTCTAGCCCTAACCCTAAGGGAGCCCTAAAAACCTAAACTAAGAGAAAAAAGGACAAGAAAAGTCAGAAAAAAGACAGAGTATAAAAAGAAAGGATTTACAGGAAGGGGGTGCCATAAAAGTGAAAAATACAGAACAGGACGGGATGTCGAAAGAGAAGGGGGTGCCATTTAAAGAAATATAAGAAAGAATAAAGTAAAGGACACAAGAGAAATAAAGAGAAATAATAAAGAACAACAGAAAGGAAAAAAGAACAACAGAGATACAAAGAGAAAGATAAAGAGAAACAAAGAATAAAGAACAAGTATAAAGAAAAACAGAAATACAAAGAGAAAGATAAAGAGAAACAAAGAATAAAGAACAAGTATAAAGAAAAACAGAAATACAAAGAGAAAGATAAAGAAAAACAGAAAGAACAAAGAACAACAGAAAAAGATTGAAAAAGGGAGAGCTAAAGCAGAAAAAACTGAGAAGTAAAAACTAAGAAACAGAAAAAAGTTAAGAAAAACAGAAACGAAAAACAAGAGTATAAAAGGCCCAGAGTGGCGAAATTGAACACAAGAGCGGGTGGGCCAGCCTGAAGAAGGCTAAATTAAGCCGAAACGTCGCGAATGGCCCAACCCCAGTGCACTACACCCGCTTAAGGGTAATTTTTTGAACAGGGGGCACCAACACCAGTCCCAATGATGGCCCGTGCACTCAGGTTCCGGCATAGCCGGGCCTGCTCATTTCCTAACACCTAACCAGCCAGTGCCTCATGGGATTGGTGGTGCCCCTGCCCATTGCCTCTCTCCCTAACTATGGGGAGCCCCCCACCCACTACCTTTTCCTAACCCTAACCCCTTTGCCCCCCTCCCCCTCCCCTTCTAGCCCTAACCCTAAGGGAGCCCTAAAAACCTAAATCTAAGAGAAAAAAGGACAAGAAAAGTCAGAAAAAAGACAGAGTATAAAAAGAAAGGATTTACAGGAAGGGGGTGCCATAAAAGTGAAAAATACAGAACAGGACGGGATGTCGAAAGAGAAGGGGGTGCCATTTAAAGAAATATAAGAAAGAATAAAGTAAAGGACACAAGAGAAATAAAGAGAAATAATAAAGAACAACAGAAAGGAAAAAAGAACAACAGAGATACAAAGAGAAAGATAAAGAGAAACAAAGAATAAAGAACAAGTATAAAGAAAAACAGAAATACAAAGAGAAAGATAAAGAGAAACAAAGAATAAAGAACAAGTATAAAGAAAAACAGAAATACAAAGAGAAAGATAAAGAAAAACAGAAAGAACAAAGAACAACAGAAAAAGATTGAAAAAGGGAGAGCTAAAGCAGAAAAAACTGAGAAGTAAAAACTAAGAAACAGAAAAAAGTTAAGAAAAACAGAAACGAAAAACAAGAGTATAAAAGGCCCAGAGTGGCGAATTGAACACAAGAGCGGGTGGGCCAGCCTGAAGAAGGCTAAATTAAGCCGAAACGTCGCGAATGGCCCAACCCCAGTGCACTACACCCGCTTAAGGGTAATTTTTTGAACAGGGGGCACCAACACCAGTCCCAATGATGGCCCGTGCACTCAGGTTCCGGCATAGCCGGGCCTGCTCATTTCCTAACACCTAACCAGCCAGTGCCTCATGGGATTGGTGGTGCCCCTGCCCATTGCCTCTCTCCCTAACTATGGGGAGCCCCCCACCCACTACCTTTTCCTAACCCTAACCCCTTTGCCCCCCTCCCCCTCCCCTTCTAGCCCTAACCCTAAGGGAGCCCTAAAAACCTAAACTAAGAGAAAAAAGGACAAGAAAAGTCAGAAAAAAGACAGAGTATAAAAAGAAAGGATTTACAGGAGGGGGTGCCATAAAAGTGAAAA
>NC_140596.1:44061654-44118770 GCF_057381915.1 Diplotaxodon limnothrissa
AAAAGAAGCCTACATAAGGAGTAAAAAGCCAAGAAAGAGCAGAAATAAAAGGAAAGGATTTATAAGAAGGGGGTGCCATAAAAGAAAAACGAAATATACAGAACATAGGACGGGATGTCTAAAGAGAAGGGGGTGCCATTTACAGAAATATGAGAAAGTCACGTAAGACAGAGAAAGAGAAAAAGAAAAAGACAAAAAGTCACGTAAAAGACAGAAAAGAAAGAAACGGAAAGACAGAAAGTCCCGTAAGAATAAAGAATAACAGAAAGAATAAAGAAAAACGGAAAGACAGAAAGTCCCGTAAGAATAAAGAATAACAGAAAGAATAAAGAAAAACAGAAGTACACGGAAAGACAGAAAGTCCCGTGAGAATAAAGAATAACAGAAAGATAGAAAAAAGGGAGAGCTAAAGCAGCCAAAGCTGAGAAACAGAAAAAACTAAGAAACAGAAAAGTTAAGAAAAACAGAAGTAAAAAACAAGAGTATAAAAGGCCCAGAGTGGCAGAACTAAACACAAAGAGCGGGTGGGCCAGCCTGAGGAAGGCCACATTGAGCCGAAACGTCGCGAAGGCCCACCGCAGTGCACTACACCCGCTTAAGGGTAATTTTTTGAACAGGGGGCACCAATACCGGTCCCAGTGATGGACCGTGCACTTAGGTTCCGGCATAGCCGGGCCTAGTCTTTCCCCACACCCTAACCAGCCTGTGCCTCCTGGGATTGGTGGTGCCCCTGCCCATTGCCTCTCTCCCTCATTCTGGGGAGCCCCCCACCCACTACCCTGTCCTAACCCTAACCCCTTTGCCCCCCTCCCCCCTCCCCTTCAAGCCCTAACCCTAAGGGAAACTTAAAAGCCTACATAAGGAAAAAGAAGCCTACATAAGGAGTAAAAAGCCAAGAAAGAGCAGAAATAAAAGGAAAGGATTTATAAGAAGGGGGTGCCATAAAAGAAAAACGAAATATACAGAACATAGGACGGGATGTCTAAAGAGAAGGGGGTGCCATTTACAGAAATATGAGAAAGTCACGTAAGACAGAGAAAGAGAAAAAGAAAAAGACAAAAAGTCACGTAAAAGACAGAAAAGAAAGAAACGGAAAGACAGAAAGTCCCGTAAGAATAAAGAATAACAGAAAGAATAAAGAAAAACGGAAAGACAGAAAGTCCCGTAAGAATAAAGAATAACAGAAAGAATAAAGAAAAACAGAAGTACACGGAAAGACAGAAAGTCCCGTGAGAATAAAGAATAACAGAAAGATAGAAAAAAGGGAGAGCTAAAGCAGCCAAAGCTGAGAAACAGAAAAAACTAAGAAACAGAAAAGTTAAGAAAAACAGAAGTAAAAAACAAGAGTATAAAAGGCCCAGAGTGGCAGAACTAAACACAAAGAGCGGGTGGGCCAGCCTGAGGAAGGCCACATTGAGCCGAAACGTCGCGAAGGCCCACCGCAGTGCACTACACCCGCTTAAGGGTAATTTTTTGAACAGGGGGCACCAATACCGGTCCCAGTGATGGACCGTGCACTTAGGTTCCGGCATAGCCGGGCCTAGTCTTTCCCCACACCCTAACCAGCCTGTGCCTCCTGGGATTGGTGGTGCCCCTGCCCATTGCCTCTCTCCCTCATTCTGGGGAGCCCCCCACCCACTACCCTGTCCTAACCCTAACCCCTTTGCCCCCCTCCCCCCTCCCCTTCAAGCCCTAACCCTAAGGGAAACTTAAAAGCCTACATAAGGAAAAAGAAGCCTACATAAGGAGTAAAAAGCCAAGAAAGAGCAGAAATAAAAGGAAAGGATTTATAAGAAGGGGGTGCCATAAAAGAAAAACGAAATATACAGAACATAGGACGGGATGTCTAAAGAGAAGGGGGTGCCATTTACAGAAATATGAGAAAGTCACGTAAGACAGAGAAAGAGAAAAAGAAAAAGACAAAAAGTCACGTAAAAGACAGAAAAGAAAGAAACGGAAAGACAGAAAGTCCCGTAAGAATAAAGAATAACAGAAAGAATAAAGAAAAACGGAAAGACAGAAAGTCCCGTAAGAATAAAGAATAACAGAAAGAATAAAGAAAAACAGAAGTACACGGAAAGACAGAAAGTCCCGTGAGAATAAAGAATAACAGAAAGATAGAAAAAAGGGAGAGCTAAAGCAGCCAAAGCTGAGAAACAGAAAAAACTAAGAAACAGAAAAGTTAAGAAAAACAGAAGTAAAAAACAAGAGTATAAAAGGCCCAGAGTGGCAGAACTAAACACAAAGAGCGGGTGGGCCAGCCTGAGGAAGGCCACATTGAGCCGAAACGTCGCGAAGGCCCACCGCAGTGCACTACACCCGCTTAAGGGTAATTTTTTGAACAGGGGGCACCAATACCGGTCCCAGTGATGGACCGTGCACTTAGGTTCCGGCATAGCCGGGCCTAGTCTTTCCCCACACCCTAACCAGCCTGTGCCTCCTGGGATTGGTGGTGCCCCTGCCCATTGCCTCTCTCCCTCATTCTGGGGAGCCCCCCACCCACTACCCTGTCCTAACCCTAACCCCTTTGCCCCCCTCCCCCCTCCCCTTCAAGCCCTAACCCTAAGGGAAACTTAAAAGCCTACATAAGGAAAAAGAAGCCTACATAAGGAGTAAAAAGCCAAGAAAGAGCAGAAATAAAAGGAAAGGATTTATAAGAAGGGGGTGCCATAAAAGAAAAACGAAATATACAGAACATAGGACGGGATGTCTAAAGAGAAGGGGGTGCCATTTACAGAAATATGAGAAAGTCACGTAAGACAGAGAAAGAGAAAAAGAAAAAGACAAAAAGTCACGTAAAAGACAGAAAAGAAAGAAACGGAAAGACAGAAAGTCCCGTAAGAATAAAGAATAACAGAAAGAATAAAGAAAAACGGAAAGACAGAAAGTCCCGTAAGAATAAAGAATAACAGAAAGAATAAAGAAAAACAGAAGTACACGGAAAGACAGAAAGTCCCGTGAGAATAAAGAATAACAGAAAGATAGAAAAAAGGGAGAGCTAAAGCAGCCAAAGCTGAGAAACAGAAAAAACTAAGAAACAGAAAAGTTAAGAAAAACAGAAGTAAAAAACAAGAGTATAAAAGGCCCAGAGTGGCAGAACTAAACACAAAGAGCGGGTGGGCCAGCCTGAGGAAGGCCACATTGAGCCGAAACGTCGCGAAGGCCCACCGCAGTGCACTACACCCGCTTAAGGGTAATTTTTTGAACAGGGGGCACCAATACCGGTCCCAGTGATGGACCGTGCACTTAGGTTCCGGCATAGCCGGGCCTAGTCTTTCCCCACACCCTAACCAGCCTGTGCCTCCTGGGATTGGTGGTGCCCCTGCCCATTGCCTCTCTCCCTCATTCTGGGGAGCCCCCCACCCACTACCCTGTCCTAACCCTAACCCCTTTGCCCCCCTCCCCCCTCCCCTTCAAGCCCTAACCCTAAGGGAAACTTAAAAGCCTACATAAGGAAAAAGAAGCCTACATAAGGAGTAAAAAGCCAAGAAAGAGCAGAAATAAAAGGAAAGGATTTATAAGAAGGGGGTGCCATAAAAGAAAAACGAAATATACAGAACATAGGACGGGATGTCTAAAGAGAAGGGGGTGCCATTTACAGAAATATGAGAAAGTCACGTAAGACAGAGAAAGAGAAAAAGAAAAAGACAAAAAGTCACGTAAAAGACAGAAAAGAAAGAAACGGAAAGACAGAAAGTCCCGTAAGAATAAAGAATAACAGAAAGAATAAAGAAAAACGGAAAGACAGAAAGTCCCGTAAGAATAAAGAATAACAGAAAGAATAAAGAAAAACAGAAGTACACGGAAAGACAGAAAGTCCCGTGAGAATAAAGAATAACAGAAAGATAGAAAAAAGGGAGAGCTAAAGCAGCCAAAGCTGAGAAACAGAAAAAACTAAGAAACAGAAAAGTTAAGAAAAACAGAAGTAAAAAACAAGAGTATAAAAGGCCCAGAGTGGCAGAACTAAACACAAAGAGCGGGTGGGCCAGCCTGAGGAAGGCCACATTGAGCCGAAACGTCGCGAAGGCCCACCGCAGTGCACTACACCCGCTTAAGGGTAATTTTTTGAACAGGGGGCACCAATACCGGTCCCAGTGATGGACCGTGCACTTAGGTTCCGGCATAGCCGGGCCTAGTCTTTCCCCACACCCTAACCAGCCTGTGCCTCCTGGGATTGGTGGTGCCCCTGCCCATTGCCTCTCTCCCTCATTCTGGGGAGCCCCCCACCCACTACCCTGTCCTAACCCTAACCCCTTTGCCCCCCTCCCCCCTCCCCTTCAAGCCCTAACCCTAAGGGAAACTTAAAAGCCTACATAAGGAAAAAGAAGCCTACATAAGGAGTAAAAAGCCAAGAAAGAGCAGAAATAAAAGGAAAGGATTTATAAGAAGGGGGTGCCATAAAAGAAAAACGAAATATACAGAACATAGGACGGGATGTCTAAAGAGAAGGGGGTGCCATTTACAGAAATATGAGAAAGTCACGTAAGACAGAGAAAGAGAAAAAGAAAAAGACAAAAAGTCACGTAAAAGACAGAAAAGAAAGAAACGGAAAGACAGAAAGTCCCGTAAGAATAAAGAATAACAGAAAGAATAAAGAAAAACGGAAAGACAGAAAGTCCCGTAAGAATAAAGAATAACAGAAAGAATAAAGAAAAACAGAAGTACACGGAAAGACAGAAAGTCCCGTGAGAATAAAGAATAACAGAAAGATAGAAAAAAGGGAGAGCTAAAGCAGCCAAAGCTGAGAAACAGAAAAAACTAAGAAACAGAAAAGTTAAGAAAAACAGAAGTAAAAAACAAGAGTATAAAAGGCCCAGAGTGGCAGAACTAAACACAAAGAGCGGGTGGGCCAGCCTGAGGAAGGCCACATTGAGCCGAAACGTCGCGAAGGCCCACCGCAGTGCACTACACCCGCTTAAGGGTAATTTTTTGAACAGGGGGCACCAATACCGGTCCCAGTGATGGACCGTGCACTTAGGTTCCGGCATAGCCGGGCCTAGTCTTTCCCCACACCCTAACCAGCCTGTGCCTCCTGGGATTGGTGGTGCCCCTGCCCATTGCCTCTCTCCCTCATTCTGGGGAGCCCCCCACCCACTACCCTGTCCTAACCCTAACCCCTTTGCCCCCCTCCCCCCTCCCCTTCAAGCCCTAACCCTAAGGGAAACTTAAAAGCCTACATAAGGAAAAAGAAGCCTACATAAGGAGTAAAAAGCCAAGAAAGAGCAGAAATAAAAGGAAAGGATTTATAAGAAGGGGGTGCCATAAAAGAAAAACGAAATATACAGAACATAGGACGGGATGTCTAAAGAGAAGGGGGTGCCATTTACAGAAATATGAGAAAGTCACGTAAGACAGAGAAAGAGAAAAAGAAAAAGACAAAAAGTCACGTAAAAGACAGAAAAGAAAGAAACGGAAAGACAGAAAGTCCCGTAAGAATAAAGAATAACAGAAAGAATAAAGAAAAACGGAAAGACAGAAAGTCCCGTAAGAATAAAGAATAACAGAAAGAATAAAGAAAAACAGAAGTACACGGAAAGACAGAAAGTCCCGTGAGAATAAAGAATAACAGAAAGATAGAAAAAAGGGAGAGCTAAAGCAGCCAAAGCTGAGAAACAGAAAAAACTAAGAAACAGAAAAGTTAAGAAAAACAGAAGTAAAAAACAAGAGTATAAAAGGCCCAGAGTGGCAGAACTAAACACAAAGAGCGGGTGGGCCAGCCTGAGGAAGGCCACATTGAGCCGAAACGTCGCGAAGGCCCACCGCAGTGCACTACACCCGCTTAAGGGTAATTTTTTGAACAGGGGGCACCAATACCGGTCCCAGTGATGGACCGTGCACTTAGGTTCCGGCATAGCCGGGCCTAGTCTTTCCCCACACCCTAACCAGCCTGTGCCTCCTGGGATTGGTGGTGCCCCTGCCCATTGCCTCTCTCCCTCATTCTGGGGAGCCCCCCACCCACTACCCTGTCCTAACCCTAACCCCTTTGCCCCCCTCCCCCCTCCCCTTCAAGCCCTAACCCTAAGGGAAACTTAAAAGCCTACATAAGGAAAAAGAAGCCTACATAAGGAGTAAAAAGCCAAGAAAGAGCAGAAATAAAAGGAAAGGATTTATAAGAAGGGGGTGCCATAAAAGAAAAACGAAATATACAGAACATAGGACGGGATGTCTAAAGAGAAGGGGGTGCCATTTACAGAAATATGAGAAAGTCACGTAAGACAGAGAAAGAGAAAAAGAAAAAGACAAAAAGTCACGTAAAAGACAGAAAAGAAAGAAACGGAAAGACAGAAAGTCCCGTAAGAATAAAGAATAACAGAAAGAATAAAGAAAAACGGAAAGACAGAAAGTCCCGTAAGAATAAAGAATAACAGAAAGAATAAAGAAAAACAGAAGTACACGGAAAGACAGAAAGTCCCGTGAGAATAAAGAATAACAGAAAGATAGAAAAAAGGGAGAGCTAAAGCAGCCAAAGCTGAGAAACAGAAAAAACTAAGAAACAGAAAAGTTAAGAAAAACAGAAGTAAAAAACAAGAGTATAAAAGGCCCAGAGTGGCAGAACTAAACACAAAGAGCGGGTGGGCCAGCCTGAGGAAGGCCACATTGAGCCGAAACGTCGCGAAGGCCCACCGCAGTGCACTACACCCGCTTAAGGGTAATTTTTTGAACAGGGGGCACCAATACCGGTCCCAGTGATGGACCGTGCACTTAGGTTCCGGCATAGCCGGGCCTAGTCTTTCCCCACACCCTAACCAGCCTGTGCCTCCTGGGATTGGTGGTGCCCCTGCCCATTGCCTCTCTCCCTCATTCTGGGGAGCCCCCCACCCACTACCCTGTCCTAACCCTAACCCCTTTGCCCCCCTCCCCCCTCCCCTTCAAGCCCTAACCCTAAGGGAAACTTAAAAGCCTACATAAGGAAAAAGAAGCCTACATAAGGAGTAAAAAGCCAAGAAAGAGCAGAAATAAAAGGAAAGGATTTATAAGAAGGGGGTGCCATAAAAGAAAAACGAAATATACAGAACATAGGACGGGATGTCTAAAGAGAAGGGGGTGCCATTTACAGAAATATGAGAAAGTCACGTAAGACAGAGAAAGAGAAAAAGAAAAAGACAAAAAGTCACGTAAAAGACAGAAAAGAAAGAAACGGAAAGACAGAAAGTCCCGTAAGAATAAAGAATAACAGAAAGAATAAAGAAAAACGGAAAGACAGAAAGTCCCGTAAGAATAAAGAATAACAGAAAGAATAAAGAAAAACAGAAGTACACGGAAAGACAGAAAGTCCCGTGAGAATAAAGAATAACAGAAAGATAGAAAAAAGGGAGAGCTAAAGCAGCCAAAGCTGAGAAACAGAAAAAACTAAGAAACAGAAAAGTTAAGAAAAACAGAAGTAAAAAACAAGAGTATAAAAGGCCCAGAGTGGCAGAACTAAACACAAAGAGCGGGTGGGCCAGCCTGAGGAAGGCCACATTGAGCCGAAACGTCGCGAAGGCCCACCGCAGTGCACTACACCCGCTTAAGGGTAATTTTTTGAACAGGGGGCACCAATACCGGTCCCAGTGATGGACCGTGCACTTAGGTTCCGGCATAGCCGGGCCTAGTCTTTCCCCACACCCTAACCAGCCTGTGCCTCCTGGGATTGGTGGTGCCCCTGCCCATTGCCTCTCTCCCTCATTCTGGGGAGCCCCCCACCCACTACCCTGTCCTAACCCTAACCCCTTTGCCCCCCTCCCCCCTCCCCTTCAAGCCCTAACCCTAAGGGAAACTTAAAAGCCTACATAAGGAAAAAGAAGCCTACATAAGGAGTAAAAAGCCAAGAAAGAGCAGAAATAAAAGGAAAGGATTTATAAGAAGGGGGTGCCATAAAAGAAAAACGAAATATACAGAACATAGGACGGGATGTCTAAAGAGAAGGGGGTGCCATTTACAGAAATATGAGAAAGTCACGTAAGACAGAGAAAGAGAAAAAGAAAAAGACAAAAAGTCACGTAAAAGACAGAAAAGAAAGAAACGGAAAGACAGAAAGTCCCGTAAGAATAAAGAATAACAGAAAGAATAAAGAAAAACGGAAAGACAGAAAGTCCCGTAAGAATAAAGAATAACAGAAAGAATAAAGAAAAACAGAAGTACACGGAAAGACAGAAAGTCCCGTGAGAATAAAGAATAACAGAAAGATAGAAAAAAGGGAGAGCTAAAGCAGCCAAAGCTGAGAAACAGAAAAAACTAAGAAACAGAAAAGTTAAGAAAAACAGAAGTAAAAAACAAGAGTATAAAAGGCCCAGAGTGGCAGAACTAAACACAAAGAGCGGGTGGGCCAGCCTGAGGAAGGCCACATTGAGCCGAAACGTCGCGAAGGCCCACCGCAGTGCACTACACCCGCTTAAGGGTAATTTTTTGAACAGGGGGCACCAATACCGGTCCCAGTGATGGACCGTGCACTTAGGTTCCGGCATAGCCGGGCCTAGTCTTTCCCCACACCCTAACCAGCCTGTGCCTCCTGGGATTGGTGGTGCCCCTGCCCATTGCCTCTCTCCCTCATTCTGGGGAGCCCCCCACCCACTACCCTGTCCTAACCCTAACCCCTTTGCCCCCCTCCCCCCTCCCCTTCAAGCCCTAACCCTAAGGGAAACTTAAAAGCCTACATAAGGAAAAAGAAGCCTACATAAGGAGTAAAAAGCCAAGAAAGAGCAGAAATAAAAGGAAAGGATTTATAAGAAGGGGGTGCCATAAAAGAAAAACGAAATATACAGAACATAGGACGGGATGTCTAAAGAGAAGGGGGTGCCATTTACAGAAATATGAGAAAGTCACGTAAGACAGAGAAAGAGAAAAAGAAAAAGACAAAAAGTCACGTAAAAGACAGAAAAGAAAGAAACGGAAAGACAGAAAGTCCCGTAAGAATAAAGAATAACAGAAAGAATAAAGAAAAACGGAAAGACAGAAAGTCCCGTAAGAATAAAGAATAACAGAAAGAATAAAGAAAAACAGAAGTACACGGAAAGACAGAAAGTCCCGTGAGAATAAAGAATAACAGAAAGATAGAAAAAAGGGAGAGCTAAAGCAGCCAAAGCTGAGAAACAGAAAAAACTAAGAAACAGAAAAGTTAAGAAAAACAGAAGTAAAAAACAAGAGTATAAAAGGCCCAGAGTGGCAGAACTAAACACAAAGAGCGGGTGGGCCAGCCTGAGGAAGGCCACATTGAGCCGAAACGTCGCGAAGGCCCACCGCAGTGCACTACACCCGCTTAAGGGTAATTTTTTGAACAGGGGGCACCAATACCGGTCCCAGTGATGGACCGTGCACTTAGGTTCCGGCATAGCCGGGCCTAGTCTTTCCCCACACCCTAACCAGCCTGTGCCTCCTGGGATTGGTGGTGCCCCTGCCCATTGCCTCTCTCCCTCATTCTGGGGAGCCCCCCACCCACTACCCTGTCCTAACCCTAACCCCTTTGCCCCCCTCCCCCCTCCCCTTCAAGCCCTAACCCTAAGGGAAACTTAAAAGCCTACATAAGGAAAAAGAAGCCTACATAAGGAGTAAAAAGCCAAGAAAGAGCAGAAATAAAAGGAAAGGATTTATAAGAAGGGGGTGCCATAAAAGAAAAACGAAATATACAGAACATAGGACGGGATGTCTAAAGAGAAGGGGGTGCCATTTACAGAAATATGAGAAAGTCACGTAAGACAGAGAAAGAGAAAAAGAAAAAGACAAAAAGTCACGTAAAAGACAGAAAAGAAAGAAACGGAAAGACAGAAAGTCCCGTAAGAATAAAGAATAACAGAAAGAATAAAGAAAAACGGAAAGACAGAAAGTCCCGTAAGAATAAAGAATAACAGAAAGAATAAAGAAAAACGGAAAGACAGAAAGTCCCGTGAGAATAAAGAATAACAGAAAGATAGAAAAAAGGGAGAGCTAAAGCAGCCAAAGCTGAGAAACAGAAAAAACTAAGAAACAGAAAAGTTAAGAAAAACAGAAGTAAAAAACAAGAGTATAAAAGGCCCAGAGTGGCAGAACTAAACACAAAGAGCGGGTGGGCCAGCCTGAGGAAGGCCACATTGAGCCGAAACGTCGCGAAGGCCCACCGCAGTGCACTACACCCGCTTAAGGGTAATTTTTTGAACAGGGGGCACCAATACCGGTCCCAGTGATGGACCGTGCACTTAGGTTCCGGCATAGCCGGGCCTAGTCTTTCCCCACACCCTAACCAGCCTGTGCCTCCTGGGATTGGTGGTGCCCCTGCCCATTGCCTCTCTCCCTCATTCTGGGGAGCCCCCCACCCACTACCCTGTCCTAACCCTAACCCCTTTGCCCCCCTCCCCCCTCCCCTTCAAGCCCTAACCCTAAGGGAAACTTAAAAGCCTACATAAGGAAAAAGAAGCCTACATAAGGAGTAAAAAGCCAAGAAAGAGCAGAAATAAAAGGAAAGGATTTATAAGAAGGGGGTGCCATAAAAGAAAAACGAAATATACAGAACATAGGACGGGATGTCTAAAGAGAAGGGGGTGCCATTTACAGAAATATGAGAAAGTCACGTAAGACAGAGAAAGAGAAAAAGAAAAAGACAAAAAGTCACGTAAAAGACAGAAAAGAAAGAAACGGAAAGACAGAAAGTCCCGTAAGAATAAAGAATAACAGAAAGAATAAAGAAAAACGGAAAGACAGAAAGTCCCGTAAGAATAAAGAATAACAGAAAGAATAAAGAAAAACAGAAGTACACGGAAAGACAGAAAGTCCCGTGAGAATAAAGAATAACAGAAAGATAGAAAAAAGGGAGAGCTAAAGCAGCCAAAGCTGAGAAACAGAAAAAACTAAGAAACAGAAAAGTTAAGAAAAACAGAAGTAAAAAACAAGAGTATAAAAGGCCCAGAGTGGCAGAACTAAACACAAAGAGCGGGTGGGCCAGCCTGAGGAAGGCCACATTGAGCCGAAACGTCGCGAAGGCCCACCGCAGTGCACTACACCCGCTTAAGGGTAATTTTTTGAACAGGGGGCACCAATACCGGTCCCAGTGATGGACCGTGCACTTAGGTTCCGGCATAGCCGGGCCTAGTCTTTCCCCACACCCTAACCAGCCTGTGCCTCCTGGGATTGGTGGTGCCCCTGCCCATTGCCTCTCTCCCTCATTCTGGGGAGCCCCCCACCCACTACCCTGTCCTAACCCTAACCCCTTTGCCCCCCTCCCCCCTCCCCTTCAAGCCCTAACCCTAAGGGAAACTTAAAAGCCTACATAAGGAAAAAGAAGCCTACATAAGGAGTAAAAAGCCAAGAAAGAGCAGAAATAAAAGGAAAGGATTTATAAGAAGGGGGTGCCATAAAAGAAAAACGAAATATACAGAACATAGGACGGGATGTCTAAAGAGAAGGGGGTGCCATTTACAGAAATATGAGAAAGTCACGTAAGACAGAGAAAGAGAAAAAGAAAAAGACAAAAAGTCACGTAAAAGACAGAAAAGAAAGAAACGGAAAGACAGAAAGTCCCGTAAGAATAAAGAATAACAGAAAGAATAAAGAAAAACGGAAAGACAGAAAGTCCCGTAAGAATAAAGAATAACAGAAAGAATAAAGAAAAACAGAAGTACACGGAAAGACAGAAAGTCCCGTGAGAATAAAGAATAACAGAAAGATAGAAAAAAGGGAGAGCTAAAGCAGCCAAAGCTGAGAAACAGAAAAAACTAAGAAACAGAAAAGTTAAGAAAAACAGAAGTAAAAAACAAGAGTATAAAAGGCCCAGAGTGGCAGAACTAAACACAAAGAGCGGGTGGGCCAGCCTGAGGAAGGCCACATTGAGCCGAAACGTCGCGAAGGCCCACCGCAGTGCACTACACCCGCTTAAGGGTAATTTTTTGAACAGGGGGCACCAATACCGGTCCCAGTGATGGACCGTGCACTTAGGTTCCGGCATAGCCGGGCCTAGTCTTTCCCCACACCCTAACCAGCCTGTGCCTCCTGGGATTGGTGGTGCCCCTGCCCATTGCCTCTCTCCCTCATTCTGGGGAGCCCCCCACCCACTACCCTGTCCTAACCCTAACCCCTTTGCCCCCCTCCCCCCTCCCCTTCAAGCCCTAACCCTAAGGGAAACTTAAAAGCCTACATAAGGAAAAAGAAGCCTACATAAGGAGTAAAAAGCCAAGAAAGAGCAGAAATAAAAGGAAAGGATTTATAAGAAGGGGGTGCCATAAAAGAAAAACGAAATATACAGAACATAGGACGGGATGTCTAAAGAGAAGGGGGTGCCATTTACAGAAATATGAGAAAGTCACGTAAGACAGAGAAAGAGAAAAAGAAAAAGACAAAAAGTCACGTAAAAGACAGAAAAGAAAGAAACGGAAAGACAGAAAGTCCCGTAAGAATAAAGAATAACAGAAAGAATAAAGAAAAACGGAAAGACAGAAAGTCCCGTAAGAATAAAGAATAACAGAAAGAATAAAGAAAAACAGAAGTACACGGAAAGACAGAAAGTCCCGTGAGAATAAAGAATAACAGAAAGATAGAAAAAAGGGAGAGCTAAAGCAGCCAAAGCTGAGAAACAGAAAAAACTAAGAAACAGAAAAGTTAAGAAAAACAGAAGTAAAAAACAAGAGTATAAAAGGCCCAGAGTGGCAGAACTAAACACAAAGAGCGGGTGGGCCAGCCTGAGGAAGGCCACATTGAGCCGAAACGTCGCGAAGGCCCACCGCAGTGCACTACACCCGCTTAAGGGTAATTTTTTGAACAGGGGGCACCAATACCGGTCCCAGTGATGGACCGTGCACTTAGGTTCCGGCATAGCCGGGCCTAGTCTTTCCCCACACCCTAACCAGCCTGTGCCTCCTGGGATTGGTGGTGCCCCTGCCCATTGCCTCTCTCCCTCATTCTGGGGAGCCCCCCACCCACTACCCTGTCCTAACCCTAACCCCTTTGCCCCCCTCCCCCCTCCCCTTCAAGCCCTAACCCTAAGGGAAACTTAAAAGCCTACATAAGGAAAAAGAAGCCTACATAAGGAGTAAAAAGCCAAGAAAGAGCAGAAATAAAAGGAAAGGATTTATAAGAAGGGGGTGCCATAAAAGAAAAACGAAATATACAGAACATAGGACGGGATGTCTAAAGAGAAGGGGGTGCCATTTACAGAAATATGAGAAAGTCACGTAAGACAGAGAAAGAGAAAAAGAAAAAGACAAAAAGTCACGTAAAAGACAGAAAAGAAAGAAACGGAAAGACAGAAAGTCCCGTAAGAATAAAGAATAACAGAAAGAATAAAGAAAAACGGAAAGACAGAAAGTCCCGTAAGAATAAAGAATAACAGAAAGAATAAAGAAAAACAGAAGTACACGGAAAGACAGAAAGTCCCGTGAGAATAAAGAATAACAGAAAGATAGAAAAAAGGGAGAGCTAAAGCAGCCAAAGCTGAGAAACAGAAAAAACTAAGAAACAGAAAAGTTAAGAAAAACAGAAGTAAAAAACAAGAGTATAAAAGGCCCAGAGTGGCAGAACTAAACACAAAGAGCGGGTGGGCCAGCCTGAGGAAGGCCACATTGAGCCGAAACGTCGCGAAGGCCCACCGCAGTGCACTACACCCGCTTAAGGGTAATTTTTTGAACAGGGGGCACCAATACCGGTCCCAGTGATGG
Source organism: Diplotaxodon limnothrissa (assembly GCF_057381915.1). Lineage (NCBI taxonomy): Eukaryota > Metazoa > Chordata > Actinopteri > Cichliformes > Cichlidae > Diplotaxodon > Diplotaxodon limnothrissa. Next base: position 44,075,250 of record NC_140596.1, read on the forward strand.
ACCGTGCACTTAGGTTCCGGCATAGCCGGGCCTAGTCTTTCCCCACACCCTAACCAGCCTGTGCCTCCTGGGATTGGTGGTGCCCCTGCCCATTGCCTCTCTCCCTCATTCTGGGGAGCCCCCCACCCACTACCCTGTCCTAACCCTAACCCCTTTGCCCCCCTCCCCCCTCCCCTTCAAGCCCTAACCCTAAGGGAAACTTAAAAGCCTACATAAGGAAAAAGAAGCCTACATAAGGAGTAAAAAGCCAAGAAAGAGCAGAAATAAAAGGAAAGGATTTATAAGAAGGGGGTGCCATAAAAGAAAAACGAAATATACAGAACATAGGACGGGATGTCTAAAGAGAAGGGGGTGCCATTTACAGAAATATGAGAAAGTCACGTAAGACAGAGAAAGAGAAAAAGAAAAAGACAAAAAGTCACGTAAAAGACAGAAAAGAAAGAAACGGAAAGACAGAAAGTCCCGTAAGAATAAAGAATAACAGAAAGAATAAAGAAAAACGGAAAGACAGAAAGTCCCGTAAGAATAAAGAATAACAGAAAGAATAAAGAAAAACAGAAGTACACGGAAAGACAGAAAGTCCCGTGAGAATAAAGAATAACAGAAAGATAGAAAAAAGGGAGAGCTAAAGCAGCCAAAGCTGAGAAACAGAAAAAACTAAGAAACAGAAAAGTTAAGAAAAACAGAAGTAAAAAACAAGAGTATAAAAGGCCCAGAGTGGCAGAACTAAACACAAAGAGCGGGTGGGCCAGCCTGAGGAAGGCCACATTGAGCCGAAACGTCGCGAAGGCCCACCGCAGTGCACTACACCCGCTTAAGGGTAATTTTTTGAACAGGGGGCACCAATACCGGTCCCAGTGATGGACCGTGCACTTAGGTTCCGGCATAGCCGGGCCTAGTCTTTCCCCACACCCTAACCAGCCTGTGCCTCCTGGGATTGGTGGTGCCCCTGCCCATTGCCTCTCTCCCTCATTCTGGGGAGCCCCCCACCCACTACCCTGTCCTAACCCTAACCCCTTTGCCCCCCTCCCCCCTCCCCTTCAAGCCCTAACCCTAAGGGAAACTTAAAAGCCTACATAAGGAAAAAGAAGCCTACATAAGGAGTAAAAAGCCAAGAAAGAGCAGAAATAAAAGGAAAGGATTTATAAGAAGGGGGTGCCATAAAAGAAAAACGAAATATACAGAACATAGGACGGGATGTCTAAAGAGAAGGGGGTGCCATTTACAGAAATATGAGAAAGTCACGTAAGACAGAGAAAGAGAAAAAGAAAAAGACAAAAAGTCACGTAAAAGACAGAAAAGAAAGAAACGGAAAGACAGAAAGTCCCGTAAGAATAAAGAATAACAGAAAGAATAAAGAAAAACGGAAAGACAGAAAGTCCCGTAAGAATAAAGAATAACAGAAAGAATAAAGAAAAACAGAAGTACACGGAAAGACAGAAAGTCCCGTGAGAATAAAGAATAACAGAAAGATAGAAAAAAGGGAGAGCTAAAGCAGCCAAAGCTGAGAAACAGAAAAAACTAAGAAACAGAAAAGTTAAGAAAAACAGAAGTAAAAAACAAGAGTATAAAAGGCCCAGAGTGGCAGAACTAAACACAAAGAGCGGGTGGGCCAGCCTGAGGAAGGCCACATTGAGCCGAAACGTCGCGAAGGCCCACCGCAGTGCACTACACCCGCTTAAGGGTAATTTTTTGAACAGGGGGCACCAATACCGGTCCCAGTGATGGACCGTGCACTTAGGTTCCGGCATAGCCGGGCCTAGTCTTTCCCCACACCCTAACCAGCCTGTGCCTCCTGGGATTGGTGGTGCCCCTGCCCATTGCCTCTCTCCCTCATTCTGGGGAGCCCCCCACCCACTACCCTGTCCTAACCCTAACCCCTTTGCCCCCCTCCCCCCTCCCCTTCAAGCCCTAACCCTAAGGGAAACTTAAAAGCCTACATAAGGAAAAAGAAGCCTACATAAGGAGTAAAAAGCCAAGAAAGAGCAGAAATAAAAGGAAAGGATTTATAAGAAGGGGGTGCCATAAAAGAAAAACGAAATATACAGAACATAGGACGGGATGTCTAAAGAGAAGGGGGTGCCATTTACAGAAATATGAGAAAGTCACGTAAGACAGAGAAAGAGAAAAAGAAAAAGACAAAAAGTCACGTAAAAGACAGAAAAGAAAGAAACGGAAAGACAGAAAGTCCCGTAAGAATAAAGAATAACAGAAAGAATAAAGAAAAACGGAAAGACAGAAAGTCCCGTAAGAATAAAGAATAACAGAAAGAATAAAGAAAAACAGAAGTACACGGAAAGACAGAAAGTCCCGTGAGAATAAAGAATAACAGAAAGATAGAAAAAAGGGAGAGCTAAAGCAGCCAAAGCTGAGAAACAGAAAAAACTAAGAAACAGAAAAGTTAAGAAAAACAGAAGTAAAAAACAAGAGTATAAAAGGCCCAGAGTGGCAGAACTAAACACAAAGAGCGGGTGGGCCAGCCTGAGGAAGGCCACATTGAGCCGAAACGTCGCGAAGGCCCACCGCAGTGCACTACACCCGCTTAAGGGTAATTTTTTGAACAGGGGGCACCAATACCGGTCCCAGTGATGGACCGTGCACTTAGGTTCCGGCATAGCCGGGCCTAGTCTTTCCCCACACCCTAACCAGCCTGTGCCTCCTGGGATTGGTGGTGCCCCTGCCCATTGCCTCTCTCCCTCATTCTGGGGAGCCCCCCACCCACTACCCTGTCCTAACCCTAACCCCTTTGCCCCCCTCCCCCCTCCCCTTCAAGCCCTAACCCTAAGGGAAACTTAAAAGCCTACATAAGGAAAAAGAAGCCTACATAAGGAGTAAAAAGCCAAGAAAGAGCAGAAATAAAAGGAAAGGATTTATAAGAAGGGGGTGCCATAAAAGAAAAACGAAATATACAGAACATAGGACGGGATGTCTAAAGAGAAGGGGGTGCCATTTACAGAAATATGAGAAAGTCACGTAAGACAGAGAAAGAGAAAAAGAAAAAGACAAAAAGTCACGTAAAAGACAGAAAAGAAAGAAACGGAAAGACAGAAAGTCCCGTAAGAATAAAGAATAACAGAAAGAATAAAGAAAAACGGAAAGACAGAAAGTCCCGTAAGAATAAAGAATAACAGAAAGAATAAAGAAAAACAGAAGTACACGGAAAGACAGAAAGTCCCGTGAGAATAAAGAATAACAGAAAGATAGAAAAAAGGGAGAGCTAAAGCAGCCAAAGCTGAGAAACAGAAAAAACTAAGAAACAGAAAAGTTAAGAAAAACAGAAGTAAAAAACAAGAGTATAAAAGGCCCAGAGTGGCAGAACTAAACACAAAGAGCGGGTGGGCCAGCCTGAGGAAGGCCACATTGAGCCGAAACGTCGCGAAGGCCCACCGCAGTGCACTACACCCGCTTAAGGGTAATTTTTTGAACAGGGGGCACCAATACCGGTCCCAGTGATGGACCGTGCACTTAGGTTCCGGCATAGCCGGGCCTAGTCTTTCCCCACACCCTAACCAGCCTGTGCCTCCTGGGATTGGTGGTGCCCCTGCCCATTGCCTCTCTCCCTCATTCTGGGGAGCCCCCCACCCACTACCCTGTCCTAACCCTAACCCCTTTGCCCCCCTCCCCCCTCCCCTTCAAGCCCTAACCCTAAGGGAAACTTAAAAGCCTACATAAGGAAAAAGAAGCCTACATAAGGAGTAAAAAGCCAAGAAAGAGCAGAAATAAAAGGAAAGGATTTATAAGAAGGGGGTGCCATAAAAGAAAAACGAAATATACAGAACATAGGACGGGATGTCTAAAGAGAAGGGGGTGCCATTTACAGAAATATGAGAAAGTCACGTAAGACAGAGAAAGAGAAAAAGAAAAAGACAAAAAGTCACGTAAAAGACAGAAAAGAAAGAAACGGAAAGACAGAAAGTCCCGTAAGAATAAAGAATAACAGAAAGAATAAAGAAAAACGGAAAGACAGAAAGTCCCGTAAGAATAAAGAATAACAGAAAGAATAAAGAAAAACAGAAGTACACGGAAAGACAGAAAGTCCCGTGAGAATAAAGAATAACAGAAAGATAGAAAAAAGGGAGAGCTAAAGCAGCCAAAGCTGAGAAACAGAAAAAACTAAGAAACAGAAAAGTTAAGAAAAACAGAAGTAAAAAACAAGAGTATAAAAGGCCCAGAGTGGCAGAACTAAACACAAAGAGCGGGTGGGCCAGCCTGAGGAAGGCCACATTGAGCCGAAACGTCGCGAAGGCCCACCGCAGTGCACTACACCCGCTTAAGGGTAATTTTTTGAACAGGGGGCACCAATACCGGTCCCAGTGATGGACCGTGCACTTAGGTTCCGGCATAGCCGGGCCTAGTCTTTCCCCACACCCTAACCAGCCTGTGCCTCCTGGGATTGGTGGTGCCCCTGCCCATTGCCTCTCTCCCTCATTCTGGGGAGCCCCCCACCCACTACCCTGTCCTAACCCTAACCCCTTTGCCCCCCTCCCCCCTCCCCTTCAAGCCCTAACCCTAAGGGAAACTTAAAAGCCTACATAAGGAAAAAGAAGCCTACATAAGGAGTAAAAAGCCAAGAAAGAGCAGAAATAAAAGGAAAGGATTTATAAGAAGGGGGTGCCATAAAAGAAAAACGAAATATACAGAACATAGGACGGGATGTCTAAAGAGAAGGGGGTGCCATTTACAGAAATATGAGAAAGTCACGTAAGACAGAGAAAGAGAAAAAGAAAAAGACAAAAAGTCACGTAAAAGACAGAAAAGAAAGAAACGGAAAGACAGAAAGTCCCGTAAGAATAAAGAATAACAGAAAGAATAAAGAAAAACGGAAAGACAGAAAGTCCCGTAAGAATAAAGAATAACAGAAAGAATAAAGAAAAACAGAAGTACACGGAAAGACAGAAAGTCCCGTGAGAATAAAGAATAACAGAAAGATAGAAAAAAGGGAGAGCTAAAGCAGCCAAAGCTGAGAAACAGAAAAAACTAAGAAACAGAAAAGTTAAGAAAAACAGAAGTAAAAAACAAGAGTATAAAAGGCCCAGAGTGGCAGAACTAAACACAAAGAGCGGGTGGGCCAGCCTGAGGAAGGCCACATTGAGCCGAAACGTCGCGAAGGCCCACCGCAGTGCACTACACCCGCTTAAGGGTAATTTTTTGAACAGGGGGCACCAATACCGGTCCCAGTGATGGACCGTGCACTTAGGTTCCGGCATAGCCGGGCCTAGTCTTTCCCCACACCCTAACCAGCCTGTGCCTCCTGGGATTGGTGGTGCCCCTGCCCATTGCCTCTCTCCCTCATTCTGGGGAGCCCCCCACCCACTACCCTGTCCTAACCCTAACCCCTTTGCCCCCCTCCCCCCTCCCCTTCAAGCCCTAACCCTAAGGGAAACTTAAAAGCCTACATAAGGAAAAAGAAGCCTACATAAGGAGTAAAAAGCCAAGAAAGAGCAGAAATAAAAGGAAAGGATTTATAAGAAGGGGGTGCCATAAAAGAAAAACGAAATATACAGAACATAGGACGGGATGTCTAAAGAGAAGGGGGTGCCATTTACAGAAATATGAGAAAGTCACGTAAGACAGAGAAAGAGAAAAAGAAAAAGACAAAAAGTCACGTAAAAGACAGAAAAGAAAGAAACGGAAAGACAGAAAGTCCCGTAAGAATAAAGAATAACAGAAAGAATAAAGAAAAACGGAAAGACAGAAAGTCCCGTAAGAATAAAGAATAACAGAAAGAATAAAGAAAAACAGAAGTACACGGAAAGACAGAAAGTCCCGTGAGAATAAAGAATAACAGAAAGATAGAAAAAAGGGAGAGCTAAAGCAGCCAAAGCTGAGAAACAGAAAAAACTAAGAAACAGAAAAGTTAAGAAAAACAGAAGTAAAAAACAAGAGTATAAAAGGCCCAGAGTGGCAGAACTAAACACAAAGAGCGGGTGGGCCAGCCTGAGGAAGGCCACATTGAGCCGAAACGTCGCGAAGGCCCACCGCAGTGCACTACACCCGCTTAAGGGTAATTTTTTGAACAGGGGGCACCAATACCGGTCCCAGTGATGGACCGTGCACTTAGGTTCCGGCATAGCCGGGCCTAGTCTTTCCCCACACCCTAACCAGCCTGTGCCTCCTGGGATTGGTGGTGCCCCTGCCCATTGCCTCTCTCCCTCATTCTGGGGAGCCCCCCACCCACTACCCTGTCCTAACCCTAACCCCTTTGCCCCCCTCCCCCCTCCCCTTCAAGCCCTAACCCTAAGGGAAACTTAAAAGCCTACATAAGGAAAAAGAAGCCTACATAAGGAGTAAAAAGCCAAGAAAGAGCAGAAATAAAAGGAAAGGATTTATAAGAAGGGGGTGCCATAAAAGAAAAACGAAATATACAGAACATAGGACGGGATGTCTAAAGAGAAGGGGGTGCCATTTACAGAAATATGAGAAAGTCACGTAAGACAGAGAAAGAGAAAAAGAAAAAGACAAAAAGTCACGTAAAAGACAGAAAAGAAAGAAACGGAAAGACAGAAAGTCCCGTAAGAATAAAGAATAACAGAAAGAATAAAGAAAAACGGAAAGACAGAAAGTCCCGTAAGAATAAAGAATAACAGAAAGAATAAAGAAAAACAGAAGTACACGGAAAGACAGAAAGTCCCGTGAGAATAAAGAATAACAGAAAGATAGAAAAAAGGGAGAGCTAAAGCAGCCAAAGCTGAGAAACAGAAAAAACTAAGAAACAGAAAAGTTAAGAAAAACAGAAGTAAAAAACAAGAGTATAAAAGGCCCAGAGTGGCAGAACTAAACACAAAGAGCGGGTGGGCCAGCCTGAGGAAGGCCACATTGAGCCGAAACGTCGCGAAGGCCCACCGCAGTGCACTACACCCGCTTAAGGGTAATTTTTTGAACAGGGGGCACCAATACCGGTCCCAGTGATGGACCGTGCACTTAGGTTCCGGCATAGCCGGGCCTAGTCTTTCCCCACACCCTAACCAGCCTGTGCCTCCTGGGATTGGTGGTGCCCCTGCCCATTGCCTCTCTCCCTCATTCTGGGGAGCCCCCCACCCACTACCCTGTCCTAACCCTAACCCCTTTGCCCCCCTCCCCCCTCCCCTTCAAGCCCTAACCCTAAGGGAAACTTAAAAGCCTACATAAGGAAAAAGAAGCCTACATAAGGAGTAAAAAGCCAAGAAAGAGCAGAAATAAAAGGAAAGGATTTATAAGAAGGGGGTGCCATAAAAGAAAAACGAAATATACAGAACATAGGACGGGATGTCTAAAGAGAAGGGGGTGCCATTTACAGAAATATGAGAAAGTCACGTAAGACAGAGAAAGAGAAAAAGAAAAAGACAAAAAGTCACGTAAAAGACAGAAAAGAAAGAAACGGAAAGACAGAAAGTCCCGTAAGAATAAAGAATAACAGAAAGAATAAAGAAAAACGGAAAGACAGAAAGTCCCGTAAGAATAAAGAATAACAGAAAGAATAAAGAAAAACAGAAGTACACGGAAAGACAGAAAGTCCCGTGAGAATAAAGAATAACAGAAAGATAGAAAAAAGGGAGAGCTAAAGCAGCCAAAGCTGAGAAACAGAAAAAACTAAGAAACAGAAAAGTTAAGAAAAACAGAAGTAAAAAACAAGAGTATAAAAGGCCCAGAGTGGCAGAACTAAACACAAAGAGCGGGTGGGCCAGCCTGAGGAAGGCCACATTGAGCCGAAACGTCGCGAAGGCCCACCGCAGTGCACTACACCCGCTTAAGGGTAATTTTTTGAACAGGGGGCACCAATACCGGTCCCAGTGATGGACCGTGCACTTAGGTTCCGGCATAGCCGGGCCTAGTCTTTCCCCACACCCTAACCAGCCTGTGCCTCCTGGGATTGGTGGTGCCCCTGCCCATTGCCTCTCTCCCTCATTCTGGGGAGCCCCCCACCCACTACCCTGTCCTAACCCTAACCCCTTTGCCCCCCTCCCCCTCAAGCCCTAACCCTAAGGGAAACTTAAAAGCCTACATAAGGAAAAAGAAGCCTACATAAGGAGTAAAAAGCCAAGAAAGAGCAGAAATAAAAGGAAAGGATTTATAAGAAGGGGGTGCCATAAAAGAAAAACGAAATATACAGAACATAGGACGGGATGTCTAAAGAGAAGGGGGTGCCATTTACAGAAATATGAGAAAGTCACGTAAGACAGAGAAAGAGAAAAAGAAAAAGACAAAAAGTCACGTAAAAGACAGAAAAGAAAGAAACGGAAAGACAGAAAGTCCCGTAAGAATAAAGAATAACAGAAAGAATAAAGAAAAACGGAAAGACAGAAAGTCCCGTAAGAATAAAGAATAACAGAAAGAATAAAGAAAAACAGAAGTACACGGAAAGACAGAAAGTCCCGTGAGAATAAAGAATAACAGAAAGATAGAAAAAAGGGAGAGCTAAAGCAGCCAAAGCTGAGAAACAGAAAAAACTAAGAAACAGAAAAGTTAAGAAAAACAGAAGTAAAAAACAAGAGTATAAAAGGCCCAGAGTGGCAGAACTAAACACAAAGAGCGGGTGGGCCAGCCTGAGGAAGGCCACATTGAGCCGAAACGTCGCGAAGGCCCACCGCAGTGCACTACACCCGCTTAAGGGTAATTTTTTGAACAGGGGGCACCAATACCGGTCCCAGTGATGGACCGTGCACTTAGGTTCCGGCATAGCCGGGCCTAGTCTTTCCCCACACCCTAACCAGCCTGTGCCTCCTGGGATTGGTGGTGCCCCTGCCCATTGCCTCTCTCCCTCATTCTGGGGAGCCCCCCACCCACTACCCTGTCCTAACCCTAACCCCTTTGCCCCCCTCCCCCCTCCCCTTCAAGCCCTAACCCTAAGGGAAACTTAAAAGCCTACATAAGGAAAAAGAAGCCTACATAAGGAGTAAAAAGCCAAGAAAGAGCAGAAATAAAAGGAAAGGATTTATAAGAAGGGGGTGCCATAAAAGAAAAACGAAATATACAGAACATAGGACGGGATGTCTAAAGAGAAGGGGGTGCCATTTACAGAAATATGAGAAAGTCACGTAAGACAGAGAAAGAGAAAAAGAAAAAGACAAAAAGTCACGTAAAAGACAGAAAAGAAAGAAACGGAAAGACAGAAAGTCCCGTAAGAATAAAGAATAACAGAAAGAATAAAGAAAAACGGAAAGACAGAAAGTCCCGTAAGAATAAAGAATAACAGAAAGAATAAAGAAAAACAGAAGTACACGGAAAGACAGAAAGTCCCGTGAGAATAAAGAATAACAGAAAGATAGAAAAAAGGGAGAGCTAAAGCAGCCAAAGCTGAGAAACAGAAAAAACTAAGAAACAGAAAAGTTAAGAAAAACAGAAGTAAAAAACAAGAGTATAAAAGGCCCAGAGTGGCAGAACTAAACACAAAGAGCGGGTGGGCCAGCCTGAGGAAGGCCACATTGAGCCGAAACGTCGCGAAGGCCCACCGCAGTGCACTACACCCGCTTAAGGGTAATTTTTTGAACAGGGGGCACCAATACCGGTCCCAGTGATGGACCGTGCACTTAGGTTCCGGCATAGCCGGGCCTAGTCTTTCCCCACACCCTAACCAGCCTGTGCCTCCTGGGATTGGTGGTGCCCCTGCCCATTGCCTCTCTCCCTCATTCTGGGGAGCCCCCCACCCACTACCCTGTCCTAACCCTAACCCCTTTGCCCCCCTCCCCCCTCCCCTTCAAGCCCTAACCCTAAGGGAAACTTAAAAGCCTACATAAGGAAAAAGAAGCCTACATAAGGAGTAAAAAGCCAAGAAAGAGCAGAAATAAAAGGAAAGGATTTATAAGAAGGGGGTGCCATAAAAGAAAAACGAAATATACAGAACATAGGACGGGATGTCTAAAGAGAAGGGGGTGCCATTTACAGAAATATGAGAAAGTCACGTAAGACAGAGAAAGAGAAAAAGAAAAAGACAAAAAGTCACGTAAAAGACAGAAAAGAAAGAAACGGAAAGACAGAAAGTCCCGTAAGAATAAAGAATAACAGAAAGAATAAAGAAAAACGGAAAGACAGAAAGTCCCGTAAGAATAAAGAATAACAGAAAGAATAAAGAAAAACAGAAGTACACGGAAAGACAGAAAGTCCCGTGAGAATAAAGAATAACAGAAAGATAGAAAAAAGGGAGAGCTAAAGCAGCCAAAGCTGAGAAACAGAAAAAACTAAGAAACAGAAAAGTTAAGAAAAACAGAAGTAAAAAACAAGAGTATAAAAGGCCCAGAGTGGCAGAACTAAACACAAAGAGCGGGTGGGCCAGCCTGAGGAAGGCCACATTGAGCCGAAACGTCGCGAAGGCCCACCGCAGTGCACTACACCCGCTTAAGGGTAATTTTTTGAACAGGGGGCACCAATACCGGTCCCAGTGATGGACCGTGCACTTAGGTTCCGGCATAGCCGGGCCTAGTCTTTCCCCACACCCTAACCAGCCTGTGCCTCCTGGGATTGGTGGTGCCCCTGCCCATTGCCTCTCTCCCTCATTCTGGGGAGCCCCCCACCCACTACCCTGTCCTAACCCTAACCCCTTTGCCCCCCTCCCCCCTCCCCTTCAAGCCCTAACCCTAAGGGAAACTTAAAAGCCTACATAAGGAAAAAGAAGCCTACATAAGGAGTAAAAAGCCAAGAAAGAGCAGAAATAAAAGGAAAGGATTTATAAGAAGGGGGTGCCATAAAAGAAAAACGAAATATACAGAACATAGGACGGGATGTCTAAAGAGAAGGGGGTGCCATTTACAGAAATATGAGAAAGTCACGTAAGACAGAGAAAGAGAAAAAGAAAAAGACAAAAAGTCACGTAAAAGACAGAAAAGAAAGAAACGGAAAGACAGAAAGTCCCGTAAGAATAAAGAATAACAGAAAGAATAAAGAAAAACGGAAAGACAGAAAGTCCCGTAAGAATAAAGAATAACAGAAAGAATAAAGAAAAACAGAAGTACACGGAAAGACAGAAAGTCCCGTGAGAATAAAGAATAACAGAAAGATAGAAAAAAGGGAGAGCTAAAGCAGCCAAAGCTGAGAAACAGAAAAAACTAAGAAACAGAAAAGTTAAGAAAAACAGAAGTAAAAAACAAGAGTATAAAAGGCCCAGAGTGGCAGAACTAAACACAAAGAGCGGGTGGGCCAGCCTGAGGAAGGCCACATTGAGCCGAAACGTCGCGAAGGCCCACCGCAGTGCACTACACCCGCTTAAGGGTAATTTTTTGAACAGGGGGCACCAATACCGGTCCCAGTGATGGACCGTGCACTTAGGTTCCGGCATAGCCGGGCCTAGTCTTTCCCCACACCCTAACCAGCCTGTGCCTCCTGGGATTGGTGGTGCCCCTGCCCATTGCCTCTCTCCCTCATTCTGGGGAGCCCCCCACCCACTACCCTGTCCTAACCCTAACCCCTTTGCCCCCCTCCCCCCTCCCCTTCAAGCCCTAACCCTAAGGGAAACTTAAAAGCCTACATAAGGAAAAAGAAGCCTACATAAGGAGTAAAAAGCCAAGAAAGAGCAGAAATAAAAGGAAAGGATTTATAAGAAGGGGGTGCCATAAAAGAAAAACGAAATATACAGAACATAGGACGGGATGTCTAAAGAGAAGGGGGTGCCATTTACAGAAATATGAGAAAGTCACGTAAGACAGAGAAAGAGAAAAAGAAAAAGACAAAAAGTCACGTAAAAGACAGAAAAGAAAGAAACGGAAAGACAGAAAGTCCCGTAAGAATAAAGAATAACAGAAAGAATAAAGAAAAACGGAAAGACAGAAAGTCCCGTAAGAATAAAGAATAACAGAAAGAATAAAGAAAAACAGAAGTACACGGAAAGACAGAAAGTCCCGTGAGAATAAAGAATAACAGAAAGATAGAAAAAAGGGAGAGCTAAAGCAGCCAAAGCTGAGAAACAGAAAAAACTAAGAAACAGAAAAGTTAAGAAAAACAGAAGTAAAAAACAAGAGTATAAAAGGCCCAGAGTGGCAGAACTAAACACAAAGAGCGGGTGGGCCAGCCTGAGGAAGGCCACATTGAGCCGAAACGTCGCGAAGGCCCACCGCAGTGCACTACACCCGCTTAAGGGTAATTTTTTGAACAGGGGGCACCAATACCGGTCCCAGTGATGGACCGTGCACTTAGGTTCCGGCATAGCCGGGCCTAGTCTTTCCCCACACCCTAACCAGCCTGTGCCTCCTGGGATTGGTGGTGCCCCTGCCCATTGCCTCTCTCCCTCATTCTGGGGAGCCCCCCACCCACTACCCTGTCCTAACCCTAACCCCTTTGCCCCCCTCCCCCCTCCCCTTCAAGCCCTAACCCTAAGGGAAACTTAAAAGCCTACATAAGGAAAAAGAAGCCTACATAAGGAGTAAAAAGCCAAGAAAGAGCAGAAATAAAAGGAAAGGATTTATAAGAAGGGGGTGCCATAAAAGAAAAACGAAATATACAGAACATAGGACGGGATGTCTAAAGAGAAGGGGGTGCCATTTACAGAAATATGAGAAAGTCACGTAAGACAGAGAAAGAGAAAAAGAAAAAGACAAAAAGTCACGTAAAAGACAGAAAAGAAAGAAACGGAAAGACAGAAAGTCCCGTAAGAATAAAGAATAACAGAAAGAATAAAGAAAAACGGAAAGACAGAAAGTCCCGTAAGAATAAAGAATAACAGAAAGAATAAAGAAAAACAGAAGTACACGGAAAGACAGAAAGTCCCGTGAGAATAAAGAATAACAGAAAGATAGAAAAAAGGGAGAGCTAAAGCAGCCAAAGCTGAGAAACAGAAAAAACTAAGAAACAGAAAAGTTAAGAAAAACAGAAGTAAAAAACAAGAGTATAAAAGGCCCAGAGTGGCAGAACTAAACACAAAGAGCGGGTGGGCCAGCCTGAGGAAGGCCACATTGAGCCGAAACGTCGCGAAGGCCCACCGCAGTGCACTACACCCGCTTAAGGGTAATTTTTTGAACAGGGGGCACCAATACCGGTCCCAGTGATGGACCGTGCACTTAGGTTCCGGCATAGCCGGGCCTAGTCTTTCCCCACACCCTAACCAGCCTGTGCCTCCTGGGATTGGTGGTGCCCCTGCCCATTGCCTCTCTCCCTCATTCTGGGGAGCCCCCCACCCACTACCCTGTCCTAACCCTAACCCCTTTGCCCCCCTCCCCCCTCCCCTTCAAGCCCTAACCCTAAGGGAAACTTAAAAGCCTACATAAGGAAAAAGAAGCCTACATAAGGAGTAAAAAGCCAAGAAAGAGCAGAAATAAAAGGAAAGGATTTATAAGAAGGGGGTGCCATAAAAGAAAAACGAAATATACAGAACATAGGACGGGATGTCTAAAGAGAAGGGGGTGCCATTTACAGAAATATGAGAAAGTCACGTAAGACAGAGAAAGAGAAAAAGAAAAAGACAAAAAGTCACGTAAAAGACAGAAAAGAAAGAAACGGAAAGACAGAAAGTCCCGTAAGAATAAAGAATAACAGAAAGAATAAAGAAAAACGGAAAGACAGAAAGTCCCGTAAGAATAAAGAATAACAGAAAGAATAAAGAAAAACAGAAGTACACGGAAAGACAGAAAGTCCCGTGAGAATAAAGAATAACAGAAAGATAGAAAAAAGGGAGAGCTAAAGCAGCCAAAGCTGAGAAACAGAAAAAACTAAGAAACAGAAAAGTTAAGAAAAACAGAAGTAAAAAACAAGAGTATAAAAGGCCCAGAGTGGCAGAACTAAACACAAAGAGCGGGTGGGCCAGCCTGAGGAAGGCCACATTGAGCCGAAACGTCGCGAAGGCCCACCGCAGTGCACTACACCCGCTTAAGGGTAATTTTTTGAACAGGGGGCACCAATACCGGTCCCAGTGATGGACCGTGCACTTAGGTTCCGGCATAGCCGGGCCTAGTCTTTCCCCACACCCTAACCAGCCTGTGCCTCCTGGGATTGGTGGTGCCCCTGCCCATTGCCTCTCTCCCTCATTCTGGGGAGCCCCCCACCCACTACCCTGTCCTAACCCTAACCCCTTTGCCCCCCTCCCCCCTCCCCTTCAAGCCCTAACCCTAAGGGAAACTTAAAAGCCTACATAAGGAAAAAGAAGCCTACATAAGGAGTAAAAAGCCAAGAAAGAGCAGAAATAAAAGGAAAGGATTTATAAGAAGGGGGTGCCATAAAAGAAAAACGAAATATACAGAACATAGGACGGGATGTCTAAAGAGAAGGGGGTGCCATTTACAGAAATATGAGAAAGTCACGTAAGACAGAGAAAGAGAAAAAGAAAAAGACAAAAAGTCACGTAAAAGACAGAAAAGAAAGAAACGGAAAGACAGAAAGTCCCGTAAGAATAAAGAATAACAGAAAGAATAAAGAAAAACGGAAAGACAGAAAGTCCCGTAAGAATAAAGAATAACAGAAAGAATAAAGAAAAACAGAAGTACACGGAAAGACAGAAAGTCCCGTGAGAATAAAGAATAACAGAAAGATAGAAAAAAGGGAGAGCTAAAGCAGCCAAAGCTGAGAAACAGAAAAAACTAAGAAACAGAAAAGTTAAGAAAAACAGAAGTAAAAAACAAGAGTATAAAAGGCCCAGAGTGGCAGAACTAAACACAAAGAGCGGGTGGGCCAGCCTGAGGAAGGCCACATTGAGCCGAAACGTCGCGAAGGCCCACCGCAGTGCACTACACCCGCTTAAGGGTAATTTTTTGAACAGGGGGCACCAATACCGGTCCCAGTGATGGACCGTGCACTTAGGTTCCGGCATAGCCGGGCCTAGTCTTTCCCCACACCCTAACCAGCCTGTGCCTCCTGGGATTGGTGGTGCCCCTGCCCATTGCCTCTCTCCCTCATTCTGGGGAGCCCCCCACCCACTACCCTGTCCTAACCCTAACCCCTTTGCCCCCCTCCCCCCTCCCCTTCAAGCCCTAACCCTAAGGGAAACTTAAAAGCCTACATAAGGAAAAAGAAGCCTACATAAGGAGTAAAAAGCCAAGAAAGAGCAGAAATAAAAGGAAAGGATTTATAAGAAGGGGGTGCCATAAAAGAAAAACGAAATATACAGAACATAGGACGGGATGTCTAAAGAGAAGGGGGTGCCATTTACAGAAATATGAGAAAGTCACGTAAGACAGAGAAAGAGAAAAAGAAAAAGACAAAAAGTCACGTAAAAGACAGAAAAGAAAGAAACGGAAAGACAGAAAGTCCCGTAAGAATAAAGAATAACAGAAAGAATAAAGAAAAACGGAAAGACAGAAAGTCCCGTAAGAATAAAGAATAACAGAAAGAATAAAGAAAAACAGAAGTACACGGAAAGACAGAAAGTCCCGTGAGAATAAAGAATAACAGAAAGATAGAAAAAAGGGAGAGCTAAAGCAGCCAAAGCTGAGAAACAGAAAAAACTAAGAAACAGAAAAGTTAAGAAAAACAGAAGTAAAAAACAAGAGTATAAAAGGCCCAGAGTGGCAGAACTAAACACAAAGAGCGGGTGGGCCAGCCTGAGGAAGGCCACATTGAGCCGAAACGTCGCGAAGGCCCACCGCAGTGCACTACACCCGCTTAAGGGTAATTTTTTGAACAGGGGGCACCAATACCGGTCCCAGTGATGGACCGTGCACTTAGGTTCCGGCATAGCCGGGCCTAGTCTTTCCCCACACCCTAACCAGCCTGTGCCTCCTGGGATTGGTGGTGCCCCTGCCCATTGCCTCTCTCCCTCATTCTGGGGAGCCCCCCACCCACTACCCTGTCCTAACCCTAACCCCTTTGCCCCCCTCCCCCCTCCCCTTCAAGCCCTAACCCTAAGGGAAACTTAAAAGCCTACATAAGGAAAAAGAAGCCTACATAAGGAGTAAAAAGCCAAGAAAGAGCAGAAATAAAAGGAAAGGATTTATAAGAAGGGGGTGCCATAAAAGAAAAACGAAATATACAGAACATAGGACGGGATGTCTAAAGAGAAGGGGGTGCCATTTACAGAAATATGAGAAAGTCACGTAAGACAGAGAAAGAGAAAAAGAAAAAGACAAAAAGTCACGTAAAAGACAGAAAAGAAAGAAACGGAAAGACAGAAAGTCCCGTAAGAATAAAGAATAACAGAAAGAATAAAGAAAAACGGAAAGACAGAAAGTCCCGTAAGAATAAAGAATAACAGAAAGAATAAAGAAAAACAGAAGTACACGGAAAGACAGAAAGTCCCGTGAGAATAAAGAATAACAGAAAGATAGAAAAAAGGGAGAGCTAAAGCAGCCAAAGCTGAGAAACAGAAAAAACTAAGAAACAGAAAAGTTAAGAAAAACAGAAGTAAAAAACAAGAGTATAAAAGGCCCAGAGTGGCAGAACTAAACACAAAGAGCGGGTGGGCCAGCCTGAGGAAGGCCACATTGAGCCGAAACGTCGCGAAGGCCCACCGCAGTGCACTACACCCGCTTAAGGGTAATTTTTTGAACAGGGGGCACCAATACCGGTCCCAGTGATGGACCGTGCACTTAGGTTCCGGCATAGCCGGGCCTAGTCTTTCCCCACACCCTAACCAGCCTGTGCCTCCTGGGATTGGTGGTGCCCCTGCCCATTGCCTCTCTCCCTCATTCTGGGGAGCCCCCCACCCACTACCCTGTCCTAACCCTAACCCCTTTGCCCCCCTCCCCCCTCCCCTTCAAGCCCTAACCCTAAGGGAAACTTAAAAGCCTACATAAGGAAAAAGAAGCCTACATAAGGAGTAAAAAGCCAAGAAAGAGCAGAAATAAAAGGAAAGGATTTATAAGAAGGGGGTGCCATAAAAGAAAAACGAAATATACAGAACATAGGACGGGATGTCTAAAGAGAAGGGGGTGCCATTTACAGAAATATGAGAAAGTCACGTAAGACAGAGAAAGAGAAAAAGAAAAAGACAAAAAGTCACGTAAAAGACAGAAAAGAAAGAAACGGAAAGACAGAAAGTCCCGTAAGAATAAAGAATAACAGAAAGAATAAAGAAAAACGGAAAGACAGAAAGTCCCGTAAGAATAAAGAATAACAGAAAGAATAAAGAAAAACAGAAGTACACGGAAAGACAGAAAGTCCCGTGAGAATAAAGAATAACAGAAAGATAGAAAAAAGGGAGAGCTAAAGCAGCCAAAGCTGAGAAACAGAAAAAACTAAGAAACAGAAAAGTTAAGAAAAACAGAAGTAAAAAACAAGAGTATAAAAGGCCCAGAGTGGCAGAACTAAACACAAAGAGCGGGTGGGCCAGCCTGAGGAAGGCCACATTGAGCCGAAACGTCGCGAAGGCCCACCGCAGTGCACTACACCCGCTTAAGGGTAATTTTTTGAACAGGGGGCACCAATACCGGTCCCAGTGATGGACCGTGCACTTAGGTTCCGGCATAGCCGGGCCTAGTCTTTCCCCACACCCTAACCAGCCTGTGCCTCCTGGGATTGGTGGTGCCCCTGCCCATTGCCTCTCTCCCTCATTCTGGGGAGCCCCCCACCCACTACCCTGTCCTAACCCTAACCCCTTTGCCCCCCTCCCCCCTCCCCTTCAAGCCCTAACCCTAAGGGAAACTTAAAAGCCTACATAAGGAAAAAGAAGCCTACATAAGGAGTAAAAAGCCAAGAAAGAGCAGAAATAAAAGGAAAGGATTTATAAGAAGGGGGTGCCATAAAAGAAAAACGAAATATACAGAACATAGGACGGGATGTCTAAAGAGAAGGGGGTGCCATTTACAGAAATATGAGAAAGTCACGTAAGACAGAGAAAGAGAAAAAGAAAAAGACAAAAAGTCACGTAAAAGACAGAAAAGAAAGAAACGGAAAGACAGAAAGTCCCGTAAGAATAAAGAATAACAGAAAGAATAAAGAAAAACGGAAAGACAGAAAGTCCCGTAAGAATAAAGAATAACAGAAAGAATAAAGAAAAACAGAAGTACACGGAAAGACAGAAAGTCCCGTGAGAATAAAGAATAACAGAAAGATAGAAAAAAGGGAGAGCTAAAGCAGCCAAAGCTGAGAAACAGAAAAAACTAAGAAACAGAAAAGTTAAGAAAAACAGAAGTAAAAAACAAGAGTATAAAAGGCCCAGAGTGGCAGAACTAAACACAAAGAGCGGGTGGGCCAGCCTGAGGAAGGCCACATTGAGCCGAAACGTCGCGAAGGCCCACCGCAGTGCACTACACCCGCTTAAGGGTAATTTTTTGAACAGGGGGCACCAATACCGGTCCCAGTGATGGACCGTGCACTTAGGTTCCGGCATAGCCGGGCCTAGTCTTTCCCCACACCCTAACCAGCCTGTGCCTCCTGGGATTGGTGGTGCCCCTGCCCATTGCCTCTCTCCCTCATTCTGGGGAGCCCCCCACCCACTACCCTGTCCTAACCCTAACCCCTTTGCCCCCCTCCCCCCTCCCCTTCAAGCCCTAACCCTAAGGGAAACTTAAAAGCCTACATAAGGAAAAAGAAGCCTACATAAGGAGTAAAAAGCCAAGAAAGAGCAGAAATAAAAGGAAAGGATTTATAAGAAGGGGGTGCCATAAAAGAAAAACGAAATATACAGAACATAGGACGGGATGTCTAAAGAGAAGGGGGTGCCATTTACAGAAATATGAGAAAGTCACGTAAGACAGAGAAAGAGAAAAAGAAAAAGACAAAAAGTCACGTAAAAGACAGAAAAGAAAGAAACGGAAAGACAGAAAGTCCCGTAAGAATAAAGAATAACAGAAAGAATAAAGAAAAACGGAAAGACAGAAAGTCCCGTAAGAATAAAGAATAACAGAAAGAATAAAGAAAAACAGAAGTACACGGAAAGACAGAAAGTCCCGTGAGAATAAAGAATAACAGAAAGATAGAAAAAAGGGAGAGCTAAAGCAGCCAAAGCTGAGAAACAGAAAAAACTAAGAAACAGAAAAGTTAAGAAAAACAGAAGTAAAAAACAAGAGTATAAAAGGCCCAGAGTGGCAGAACTAAACACAAAGAGCGGGTGGGCCAGCCTGAGGAAGGCCACATTGAGCCGAAACGTCGCGAAGGCCCACCGCAGTGCACTACACCCGCTTAAGGGTAATTTTTTGAACAGGGGGCACCAATACCGGTCCCAGTGATGGACCGTGCACTTAGGTTCCGGCATAGCCGGGCCTAGTCTTTCCCCACACCCTAACCAGCCTGTGCCTCCTGGGATTGGTGGTGCCCCTGCCCATTGCCTCTCTCCCTCATTCTGGGGAGCCCCCCACCCACTACCCTGTCCTAACCCTAACCCCTTTGCCCCCCTCCCCCCTCCCCTTCAAGCCCTAACCCTAAGGGAAACTTAAAAGCCTACATAAGGAAAAAGAAGCCTACATAAGGAGTAAAAAGCCAAGAAAGAGCAGAAATAAAAGGAAAGGATTTATAAGAAGGGGGTGCCATAAAAGAAAAACGAAATATACAGAACATAGGACGGGATGTCTAAAGAGAAGGGGGTGCCATTTACAGAAATATGAGAAAGTCACGTAAGACAGAGAAAGAGAAAAAGAAAAAGACAAAAAGTCACGTAAAAGACAGAAAAGAAAGAAACGGAAAGACAGAAAGTCCCGTAAGAATAAAGAATAACAGAAAGAATAAAGAAAAACGGAAAGACAGAAAGTCCCGTAAGAATAAAGAATAACAGAAAGAATAAAGAAAAACAGAAGTACACGGAAAGACAGAAAGTCCCGTGAGAATAAAGAATAACAGAAAGATAGAAAAAAGGGAGAGCTAAAGCAGCCAAAGCTGAGAAACAGAAAAAACTAAGAAACAGAAAAGTTAAGAAAAACAGAAGTAAAAAACAAGAGTATAAAAGGCCCAGAGTGGCAGAACTAAACACAAAGAGCGGGTGGGCCAGCCTGAGGAAGGCCACATTGAGCCGAAACGTCGCGAAGGCCCACCGCAGTGCACTACACCCGCTTAAGGGTAATTTTTTGAACAGGGGGCACCAATACCGGTCCCAGTGATGGACCGTGCACTTAGGTTCCGGCATAGCCGGGCCTAGTCTTTCCCCACACCCTAACCAGCCTGTGCCTCCTGGGATTGGTGGTGCCCCTGCCCATTGCCTCTCTCCCTCATTCTGGGGAGCCCCCCACCCACTACCCTGTCCTAACCCTAACCCCTTTGCCCCCCTCCCCCCTCCCCTTCAAGCCCTAACCCTAAGGGAAACTTAAAAGCCTACATAAGGAAAAAGAAGCCTACATAAGGAGTAAAAAGCCAAGAAAGAGCAGAAATAAAAGGAAAGGATTTATAAGAAGGGGGTGCCATAAAAGAAAAACGAAATATACAGAACATAGGACGGGATGTCTAAAGAGAAGGGGGTGCCATTTACAGAAATATGAGAAAGTCACGTAAGACAGAGAAAGAGAAAAAGAAAAAGACAAAAAGTCACGTAAAAGACAGAAAAGAAAGAAACGGAAAGACAGAAAGTCCCGTAAGAATAAAGAATAACAGAAAGAATAAAGAAAAACGGAAAGACAGAAAGTCCCGTAAGAATAAAGAATAACAGAAAGAATAAAGAAAAACAGAAGTACACGGAAAGACAGAAAGTCCCGTGAGAATAAAGAATAACAGAAAGATAGAAAAAAGGGAGAGCTAAAGCAGCCAAAGCTGAGAAACAGAAAAAACTAAGAAACAGAAAAGTTAAGAAAAACAGAAGTAAAAAACAAGAGTATAAAAGGCCCAGAGTGGCAGAACTAAACACAAAGAGCGGGTGGGCCAGCCTGAGGAAGGCCACATTGAGCCGAAACGTCGCGAAGGCCCACCGCAGTGCACTACACCCGCTTAAGGGTAATTTTTTGAACAGGGGGCACCAATACCGGTCCCAGTGATGGACCGTGCACTTAGGTTCCGGCATAGCCGGGCCTAGTCTTTCCCCACACCCTAACCAGCCTGTGCCTCCTGGGATTGGTGGTGCCCCTGCCCATTGCCTCTCTCCCTCATTCTGGGGAGCCCCCCACCCACTACCCTGTCCTAACCCTAACCCCTTTGCCCCCCTCCCCCCTCCCCTTCAAGCCCTAACCCTAAGGGAAACTTAAAAGCCTACATAAGGAAAAAGAAGCCTACATAAGGAGTAAAAAGCCAAGAAAGAGCAGAAATAAAAGGAAAGGATTTATAAGAAGGGGGTGCCATAAAAGAAAAACGAAATATACAGAACATAGGACGGGATGTCTAAAGAGAAGGGGGTGCCATTTACAGAAATATGAGAAAGTCACGTAAGACAGAGAAAGAGAAAAAGAAAAAGACAAAAAGTCACGTAAAAGACAGAAAAGAAAGAAACGGAAAGACAGAAAGTCCAGTAAGAATAAAGAATAACAGAAAGAATAAAGAAAAACGGAAAGACAGAAAGTCCCGTAAGAATAAAGAATAACAGAAAGAATAAAGAAAAACAGAAGTACACGGAAAGACAGAAAGTCCCGTGAGAATAAAGAATAACAGAAAGATAGAAAAAAGGGAGAGCTAAAGCAGCCAAAGCTGAGAAACAGAAAAAACTAAGAAACAGAAAAGTTAAGAAAAACAGAAGTAAAAAACAAGAGTATAAAAGGCCCAGAGTGGCAGAACTAAACACAAAGAGCGGGTGGGCCAGCCTGAGGAAGGCCACATTGAGCCGAAACGTCGCGAAGGCCCACCGCAGTGCACTACACCCGCTTAAGGGTAATTTTTTGAACAGGGGGCACCAATACCGGTCCCAGTGATGGACCGTGCACTTAGGTTCCGGCATAGCCGGGCCTAGTCTTTCCCCACACCCTAACCAGCCTGTGCCTCCTGGGATTGGTGGTGCCCCTGATTGCCTCTCTCCCTCATTCTGGGGAGCCCCCCACCCACTACCCTGTCCTAACCCTAACCCCTTTGCCCCCCTCCCCCCTCCCCTTCAAGCCCTAACCCTAAGGGAAACTTAAAAGCCTACATAAGGAAAAAGAAGCCTACATAAGGAGTAAAAAGCCAAGAAAGAGCAGAAATAAAAGGAAAGGATTTATAAGAAGGGGGTGCCATAAAAGAAAAACGAAATATACAGAACATAGGACGGGATGTCTAAAGAGAAGGGGGTGCCATTTACAGAAATATGAGAAAGTCACGTAAGACAGAGAAAGAGAAAAGAAAAAGACAAAAAGTCACGTAAAAGACAGAAAAGAAAGAAACGGAAAGACAGAAAGTCCCGTAAGAATAAAGAATAACAGAAAGAATAAAGAAAAACGGAAAGACAGAAAGTCCCGTAAGAATAAAGAATAACAGAAAGAATAAAGAAAAACAGAAGTACACGGAAAGACAGAAAGTCCCGTGAGAATAAAGAATAACAGAAAGATAGAAAAAAGGGAGAGCTAAAGCAGCCAAAGCTGAGAAACAGAAAAAACTAAGAAACAGAAAAGTTAAGAAAAACAGAAGTAAAAAACAAGAGTATAAAAGGCCCAGAGTGGCAGAACTAAACACAAAGAGCGGGTGGGCCAGCCTGAGGAAGGCCACATTGAGCCGAAACGTCGCGAAGGCCCACCGCAGTGCACTACACCCGCTTAAGGGTAATTTTTTGAACAGGGGGCACCAATACCGGTCCCAGTGATGGACCGTGCACTTAGGTTCCGGCATAGCCGGGCCTAGTCTTTCCCCACACCCTAACCAGCCTGTGCCTCCTGGGATTGGTGGTGCCCCTGCCCATTGCCTCTCTCCCTCATTCTGGGGAGCCCCCCACCCACTACCCTGTCCTAACCCTAACCCCTTTGCCCCCTCCCCCCTCCCCTTCAAGCCCTAACCCTAAGGGGAAACTTAAAAGCCTACATAAGGAAAAAGAAGCCTACATAAGGAGTAAAAAGCCAAGAAAGAGCAGAAATAAAAGGAAAGGATTTATAAGAAGGGGGTGCCATAAAAGAAAAACGAAATATACAGAACATAGGACGGGATGTCTAAAGAGAAGGGGTGCCATTTACAGAAATATGAGAAAGTCACGTAAGACAGAGAAAGAGAAAAAGAAAAAGACAAAAAGTCACGTAAAAGACAGAAAAGAAAGAAACGGAAAGACAGAAAGTCCCGTAAGAATAAAGAATAACAGAAAGAATAAAGAAAAACGGAAAGACAGAAAGTCCCGTAAGAATAAAGAATAACAGAAAGAATAAAGAAAAACAGAAGTACACGGAAAGACAGAAAGTCCCGTGAGAATAAAGAATAACAGAAAGATAGAAAAAAGGGAGAGCTAAAGCAGCCAAAGCTGAGAAACAGAAAAAACTAAGAACAGAAAAGTTAAGAAAAACAGAAGTAAAAAACAAGAGTATAAAAGGCCCAGAGTGGCAGAACTAAACACAAAGAGCGGGTGGGCCCAGCCTGAGGAAGGCCACATTGAGCCGAAACGTCGCGAAGGCCCACCGCAGTGCACTACACCCGCTTAAGGGTAATTTTTTGAACAGGGGGCACCAATACCGGTCCCAGTGATGGACCGTGCACTTAGGTTCCGGCATAGCCGGGCCTAGTCTTTCCCCACACCCTAACCAGCCTGTGCCTCCTGGGATTGGTGGTGCCCCTGCCCATTGCCTCTCTCCCTCATTCTGGGGAGCCCCCCACCCACTACCCTGTCCTAACCCTAACCCCTTTGCCCCCCTCCCCCTCCCCTTCAAGCCCTAACCCTAAGGGAAACTTAAAAGCCTACATAAGGAAAAAGAAGCCTACATAAGGAGTAAAAAGCCAAGAAAGAGCAGAAATAAAAGGAAAGGATTTATAAGAAGGGGGTGCCATAAAAGAAAAACGAAATATACAGAACATAGGACGGGATGTCTAAAGAGAAGGGGGTGCCATTTACAGAAATATGAGAAAGTCACGTAAGACAGAGAAAGAGAAAAGAAAAAGACAAAAAGTCACGTAAAAGACAGAAAAGAAAGAAACGGAAAGACAGAAAGTCCCGTAAGAATAAAGAATAACAGAAAGAATAAAGAAAAACGGAAAGACAGAAAGTCCCGTAAGAATAAAGAATAACAGAAAGAATAAAGAAAAACAGAAGTACACGGAAAGACAGAAAGTCCCGTGAGAATAAAGAATAACAGAAAGATAGAAAAAAGGGAGAGCTAAAGCAGCCAAAGCTGAGAAACAGAAAAAACTAAGAAACAGAAAAGTTAAGAAAAACAGAAGTAAAAAACAAGAGTATAAAAGGCCCAGAGTGGCAGAACTAAACACAAAGAGCGGGTGGGCCAGCCTGAGGAAGGCCACATTGAGCCGAAACGTCGCGAAGGCCCACCGCAGTGCACTACACCCGCTTAAGGGTAATTTTTTGACAGGGGGCACCAATACCGGTCCCAGTGATGGACCGTGCACTTAGGTTCCGGCATAGCCGGGCCTAGTCTTTCCCCACACCCTAACCAGCCTGTGCCTCCTGGGATTGGTGGTGCCCCTGCCCATTGCCTCTCTCCCTCATTCTGGGGAGCCCCCCACCCACTACCCTGTCCTAACCCTAACCCCTTTGCCCCCCTCCCCCCTCCCCTTCAAGCCCTAACCCTAAGGGAAAACTTAAAAGCCTACATAAGGAAAAAGAAGCCTACATAAGGAGTAAAAAAGCCAAGAAAGAGCAGAAATAAAAGGAAAGGATTTATAAGAAGGGGGGTGCCATAAAAGAAAAACGAAATATACAGAACATAGGACGGGATGTCTAAAGAGAAGGGGGTGCCATTTACAGAAATATGAGAAAGTCACGTAAGACAGAGAAAGAGAAAAAGAAAAAGACAAAAAGTCACGTAAAAGACAGAAAAGAAAGAAACGGAAAGACAGAAAGTCCCGTAAGAATAAAGAATAACAGAAAGAATAAAGAAAACGAAAGACAGAAAGTCCCGTAAGAATAAAGAATAACAGAAAGAATAAAGAAAAACAGAAGTACACGGAAAGACAGAAAGTCCCGTGAGAATAAAGAATAACAGAAAGATAGAAAAAAGGGAGAGCTAAAGCAGCCAAAGCTGAGAAACAGAAAAAACTAAGAAACAGAAAAGTTAAGAAAAACAGAAGTAAAAACAAGAGTATAAAAGGCCCAGAGTGGCAGAACTAAACACAAAGAGCGGGTGGGCCAGCCTGAGGAAGGCCACATTGAGCCGAAACGTCGCGAAGGCCCACCGCAGTGCACTACACCCGCTTAAGGGTAATTTTTTGAACAGGGGGCACCAATACCGGTCCCAGTGATGGACCGTGCACTTAGGTTCCGGCATAGCCGGGCCTAGTCTTTCCCCACACCCTAACCAGCCTGTGCCTCCTGGGATTGGTGGTGCCCCTGCCCATTGCCTCTCTCCCTCATTCTGGGGAGCCCCCCACCCACTACCCTGTCCTAACCCTAACCCCTTTGCCCCCCTCCCCCCTCCCCTTCAAGCCCTAACCCTAAGGGAAACTTAAAAGCCTACATAAGGAAAAAGAAGCCTACATAAGGAGTAAAAAAGCCAAGAAAGAGCAGAAATAAAAGGAAAGGATTTATAAGAAGGGGGTGCCATAAAGAAAAACGAAATATACAGAACATAGGACGGGATGTCTAAAGAGAAGGGGGTGCCATTTACAGAAATATGAGAAAGTCACGTAAGACAGAGAAAGAGAAAAAGAAAAAGACAAAAGTCACGTAAAAGACAGAAAAGAAAGAAACGGAAAGACAGAAAGTCCCGTAAGAATAAAGAATAACAGAAAGAATAAAGAAAAACGGAAAGACAGAAAGTCCCGTAAGAATAAAGAATAACAGAAAGAATAAAGAAAACAGAAG
This sequence comes from Diplotaxodon limnothrissa, assembly GCF_057381915.1. NCBI lineage: Eukaryota > Metazoa > Chordata > Actinopteri > Cichliformes > Cichlidae > Diplotaxodon > Diplotaxodon limnothrissa. Next base: position 44,100,850 of record NC_140596.1, read on the forward strand.
TACACGGAAAGACAGAAAGTCCCGTGAGAATAAAGAATAACAGAAAGATAGAAAAAAGGGAGAGCTAAAGCAGCCAAAGCTGAGAAACAGAAAAACTAAGAAACAGAAAAGTTAAGAAAAACAGAAGTAAAAAAACAAGAGTATAAAAGGCCCAGAGTGGCAGAACTAAACACAAAGAGCGGGTGGGCCAGCCTGAGGAAGGCCACATTGAGCCGAAACGTCGCGAAGGCCACCGCAGTGCACTACACCCGCTTAAGGGTAATTTTTTGAACAGGGGGCACCAATACCGGTCCCAGTGATGGACCGTGCACTTAGGTTCCCGGCATAGCCGGGCCTAGTCTTTCCCCACACCCTAACCAGCCTGTGCCTCCTGGGATTGGTGGTGCCCCTGCCCATTGCCTCTCTCCCTCATTCTGGGGAGCCCCCCACCCACTACCCTGTCCTAACCCTAACCCCTTTGCCCCCTCCCCCCTCCCTTCAAGCCCTAACCCTAAGGGAAACTTAAAAGCCTACATAAGGAAAAAGAAGCCTACATAAGGAGTAAAAAGCCAAGAAAGAGCAGAAATAAAAGGAAAGGATTTTATAAGAAGGGGGTGCCATAAAAGAAAAACGAAATATACAGAACATAGGACGGGATGTCTAAAGAGAAGGGGGTGCCATTTACAGAAATATGAGAAAGTCCACGTAAGACAGAGAAAGAGAAAAAGATAAAGACAAAAAGTCACGTAAAAGACAGAAAAGAAAGAAACGGAAAGACAGAAAGTCCCGTAAGAATAAAGAATAACAGAAAGAATAAAGAAAAACGGAAAGACCGGAAAGACAGAAAGTCCCGTAAGAATAAAGAATAACAGAAAGAATAAAGAAAAACAGAAGTACACGGAAAGACAGAAAGTCCCGTGAGAATAAAGAATAACAGAAAGATAGAAAAAAGGGAGAGCTAAAGCAGCCAAAGCTGAGAAACAGAAAAAACTAAGAAACAGAAAAGTTAAGAAAAACAGAAGTAAAAAACAAGAGTATAAAAGGCCCAGAGTGGCAGAACTAAACACAAAGAGCGGGTGGGCCAGCCTGAGGAAGGCCACATTGAGCCGAAACGTCGCGAAGGCCCACCGCAGTGCACTACACCCGCTTAAGGGTAATTTTTTGAACAGGGGGCACCAATACCGGTCCCAGTGATGGACCGTGCACTTAGGTTCCGGCATAGCCGGGCCTAGTCTTTCCCCACACCCTAACCAGCCTGTGCCTCCTGGGATTGGTGGTGCCCCTGCCCATTGCCTCTCTCCCTCATTCTGGGGAGCCCCCCACCCACTACCCTGTCCTAACCCTAACCCCTTTGCCCCCCTCCCCCCTCCCCTTCAAGCCCTAACCCTAAGGGAAACTTAAAAGCCTACATAAGGAAAAAGAAGCCTACATAAGGAGTAAAAAGCCAAGAAAGAGCAGAAATAAAAGGAAAGGATTTATAAGAAGGGGGTGCCATAAAAGAAAAACGAAATATACAGAACATAGGACGGGATGTCTAAAGAGAAGGGGGTGCCATTTACAGAAATATGAGAAAGTCACGTAAGACAGAGAAAGAGAAAAAGAAAAAGACAAAAAGTCACGTAAAAGACAGAAAAGAAAGAAACGGAAAGACAGAAAGTCCCGTAAGAATAAAGAATAACAGAAAGAATAAAGAAAAACGGAAAGACAGAAAGTCCCGTAAGAATAAAGAATAACAGAAAGAATAAAGAAAAACAGAAGTACACGGAAAGACAGAAAGTCCCGTGAGAATAAAGAATAACAGAAAGATAGAAAAAAGGGAGAGCTAAAGCAGCCAAAGCTGAGAAACAGAAAAAACTAAGAAACAGAAAAGTTAAGAAAAACAGAAGTAAAAAACAAGAGTATAAAAGGCCCAGAGTGGCAGAACTAAACACAAAGAGCGGGTGGGCCAGCCTGAGGAAGGCCACATTGAGCCGAAACGTCGCGAAGGCCCACCGCAGTGCACTACACCCGCTTAAGGGTAATTTTTTGAACAGGGGGCACCAATACCGGTCCCAGTGATGGACCGTGCACTTAGGTTCCGGCATAGCCGGGCCTAGTCTTTCCCCACACCCTAACCAGCCTGTGCCTCCTGGGATTGGTGGTGCCCCTGCCCATTGCCTCTCTCCCTCATTCTGGGGAGCCCCCCACCCACTACCCTGTCCTAACCCTAACCCCTTTGCCCCCCTCCCCCCTCCCCTTCAAGCCCTAACCCTAAGGGAAACTTAAAAGCCTACATAAGGAAAAAGAAGCCTACATAAGGAGTAAAAAGCCAAGAAAGAGCAGAAATAAAAGGAAAGGATTTATAAGAAGGGGGTGCCATAAAAGAAAAACGAAATATACAGAACATAGGACGGGATGTCTAAAGAGAAGGGGGTGCCATTTACAGAAATATGAGAAAGTCACGTAAGACAGAGAAAGAGAAAAAGAAAAAGACAAAAAGTCACGTAAAAGACAGAAAAGAAAGAAACGGAAAGACAGAAAGTCCCGTAAGAATAAAGAATAACAGAAAGAATAAAGAAAAACGGAAAGACAGAAAGTCCCGTAAGAATAAAGAATAACAGAAAGAATAAAGAAAAACAGAAGTACACGGAAAGACAGAAAGTCCCGTGAGAATAAAGAATAACAGAAAGATAGAAAAAAGGGAGAGCTAAAGCAGCCAAAGCTGAGAAACAGAAAAAACTAAGAAACAGAAAAGTTAAGAAAAACAGAAGTAAAAAACAAGAGTATAAAAGGCCCAGAGTGGCAGAACTAAACACAAAGAGCGGGTGGGCCAGCCTGAGGAAGGCCACATTGAGCCGAAACGTCGCGAAGGCCCACCGCAGTGCACTACACCCGCTTAAGGGTAATTTTTTGAACAGGGGGCACCAATACCGGTCCCAGTGATGGACCGTGCACTTAGGTTCCGGCATAGCCGGGCCTAGTCTTTCCCCACACCCTAACCAGCCTGTGCCTCCTGGGATTGGTGGTGCCCCTGCCCATTGCCTCTCTCCCTCATTCTGGGGAGCCCCCCACCCACTACCCTGTCCTAACCCTAACCCCTTTGCCCCCCTCCCCCCTCCCCTTCAAGCCCTAACCCTAAGGGAAACTTAAAAGCCTACATAAGGAAAAAGAAGCCTACATAAGGAGTAAAAAGCCAAGAAAGAGCAGAAATAAAAGGAAAGGATTTATAAGAAGGGGGTGCCATAAAAGAAAAACGAAATATACAGAACATAGGACGGGATGTCTAAAGAGAAGGGGGTGCCATTTACAGAAATATGAGAAAGTCACGTAAGACAGAGAAAGAGAAAAAGAAAAAGACAAAAAGTCACGTAAAAGACAGAAAAGAAAGAAACGGAAAGACAGAAAGTCCCGTAAGAATAAAGAATAACAGAAAGAATAAAGAAAAACGGAAAGACAGAAAGTCCCGTAAGAATAAAGAATAACAGAAAGAATAAAGAAAAACAGAAGTACACGGAAAGACAGAAAGTCCCGTGAGAATAAAGAATAACAGAAAGATAGAAAAAAGGGAGAGCTAAAGCAGCCAAAGCTGAGAAACAGAAAAAACTAAGAAACAGAAAAGTTAAGAAAAACAGAAGTAAAAAACAAGAGTATAAAAGGCCCAGAGTGGCAGAACTAAACACAAAGAGCGGGTGGGCCAGCCTGAGGAAGGCCACATTGAGCCGAAACGTCGCGAAGGCCCACCGCAGTGCACTACACCCGCTTAAGGGTAATTTTTTGAACAGGGGGCACCAATACCGGTCCCAGTGATGGACCGTGCACTTAGGTTCCGGCATAGCCGGGCCTAGTCTTTCCCCACACCCTAACCAGCCTGTGCCTCCTGGGATTGGTGGTGCCCCTGCCCATTGCCTCTCTCCCTCATTCTGGGGAGCCCCCCACCCACTACCCTGTCCTAACCCTAACCCCTTTGCCCCCCTCCCCCCTCCCCTTCAAGCCCTAACCCTAAGGGAAACTTAAAAGCCTACATAAGGAAAAAGAAGCCTACATAAGGAGTAAAAAGCCAAGAAAGAGCAGAAATAAAAGGAAAGGATTTATAAGAAGGGGGTGCCATAAAAGAAAAACGAAATATACAGAACATAGGACGGGATGTCTAAAGAGAAGGGGGTGCCATTTACAGAAATATGAGAAAGTCACGTAAGACAGAGAAAGAGAAAAAGAAAAAGACAAAAAGTCACGTAAAAGACAGAAAAGAAAGAAACGGAAAGACAGAAAGTCCCGTAAGAATAAAGAATAACAGAAAGAATAAAGAAAAACGGAAAGACAGAAAGTCCCGTAAGAATAAAGAATAACAGAAAGAATAAAGAAAAACAGAAGTACACGGAAAGACAGAAAGTCCCGTGAGAATAAAGAATAACAGAAAGATAGAAAAAAGGGAGAGCTAAAGCAGCCAAAGCTGAGAAACAGAAAAAACTAAGAAACAGAAAAGTTAAGAAAAACAGAAGTAAAAAACAAGAGTATAAAAGGCCCAGAGTGGCAGAACTAAACACAAAGAGCGGGTGGGCCAGCCTGAGGAAGGCCACATTGAGCCGAAACGTCGCGAAGGCCCACCGCAGTGCACTACACCCGCTTAAGGGTAATTTTTTGAACAGGGGGCACCAATACCGGTCCCAGTGATGGACCGTGCACTTAGGTTCCGGCATAGCCGGGCCTAGTCTTTCCCCACACCCTAACCAGCCTGTGCCTCCTGGGATTGGTGGTGCCCCTGCCCATTGCCTCTCTCCCTCATTCTGGGGAGCCCCCCACCCACTACCCTGTCCTAACCCTAACCCCTTTGCCCCCCTCCCCCCTCCCCTTCAAGCCCTAACCCTAAGGGAAACTTAAAAGCCTACATAAGGAAAAAGAAGCCTACATAAGGAGTAAAAAGCCAAGAAAGAGCAGAAATAAAAGGAAAGGATTTATAAGAAGGGGGTGCCATAAAAGAAAAACGAAATATACAGAACATAGGACGGGATGTCTAAAGAGAAGGGGGTGCCATTTACAGAAATATGAGAAAGTCACGTAAGACAGAGAAAGAGAAAAAGAAAAAGACAAAAAGTCACGTAAAAGACAGAAAAGAAAGAAACGGAAAGACAGAAAGTCCCGTAAGAATAAAGAATAACAGAAAGAATAAAGAAAAACGGAAAGACAGAAAGTCCCGTAAGAATAAAGAATAACAGAAAGAATAAAGAAAAACAGAAGTACACGGAAAGACAGAAAGTCCCGTGAGAATAAAGAATAACAGAAAGATAGAAAAAAGGGAGAGCTAAAGCAGCCAAAGCTGAGAAACAGAAAAAACTAAGAAACAGAAAAGTTAAGAAAAACAGAAGTAAAAAACAAGAGTATAAAAGGCCCAGAGTGGCAGAACTAAACACAAAGAGCGGGTGGGCCAGCCTGAGGAAGGCCACATTGAGCCGAAACGTCGCGAAGGCCCACCGCAGTGCACTACACCCGCTTAAGGGTAATTTTTTGAACAGGGGGCACCAATACCGGTCCCAGTGATGGACCGTGCACTTAGGTTCCGGCATAGCCGGGCCTAGTCTTTCCCCACACCCTAACCAGCCTGTGCCTCCTGGGATTGGTGGTGCCCCTGCCCATTGCCTCTCTCCCTCATTCTGGGGAGCCCCCCACCCACTACCCTGTCCTAACCCTAACCCCTTTGCCCCCCTCCCCCCTCCCCTTCAAGCCCTAACCCTAAGGGAAACTTAAAAGCCTACATAAGGAAAAAGAAGCCTACATAAGGAGTAAAAAGCCAAGAAAGAGCAGAAATAAAAGGAAAGGATTTATAAGAAGGGGGTGCCATAAAAGAAAAACGAAATATACAGAACATAGGACGGGATGTCTAAAGAGAAGGGGGTGCCATTTACAGAAATATGAGAAAGTCACGTAAGACAGAGAAAGAGAAAAAGAAAAAGACAAAAAGTCACGTAAAAGACAGAAAAGAAAGAAACGGAAAGACAGAAAGTCCCGTAAGAATAAAGAATAACAGAAAGAATAAAGAAAAACGGAAAGACAGAAAGTCCCGTAAGAATAAAGAATAACAGAAAGAATAAAGAAAAACAGAAGTACACGGAAAGACAGAAAGTCCCGTGAGAATAAAGAATAACAGAAAGATAGAAAAAAGGGAGAGCTAAAGCAGCCAAAGCTGAGAAACAGAAAAAACTAAGAAACAGAAAAGTTAAGAAAAACAGAAGTAAAAAACAAGAGTATAAAAGGCCCAGAGTGGCAGAACTAAACACAAAGAGCGGGTGGGCCAGCCTGAGGAAGGCCACATTGAGCCGAAACGTCGCGAAGGCCCACCGCAGTGCACTACACCCGCTTAAGGGTAATTTTTTGAACAGGGGGCACCAATACCGGTCCCAGTGATGGACCGTGCACTTAGGTTCCGGCATAGCCGGGCCTAGTCTTTCCCCACACCCTAACCAGCCTGTGCCTCCTGGGATTGGTGGTGCCCCTGCCCATTGCCTCTCTCCCTCATTCTGGGGAGCCCCCCACCCACTACCCTGTCCTAACCCTAACCCCTTTGCCCCCCTCCCCCCTCCCCTTCAAGCCCTAACCCTAAGGGAAACTTAAAAGCCTACATAAGGAAAAAGAAGCCTACATAAGGAGTAAAAAGCCAAGAAAGAGCAGAAATAAAAGGAAAGGATTTATAAGAAGGGGGTGCCATAAAAGAAAAACGAAATATACAGAACATAGGACGGGATGTCTAAAGAGAAGGGGGTGCCATTTACAGAAATATGAGAAAGTCACGTAAGACAGAGAAAGAGAAAAAGAAAAAGACAAAAAGTCACGTAAAAGACAGAAAAGAAAGAAACGGAAAGACAGAAAGTCCCGTAAGAATAAAGAATAACAGAAAGAATAAAGAAAAACGGAAAGACAGAAAGTCCCGTAAGAATAAAGAATAACAGAAAGAATAAAGAAAAACAGAAGTACACGGAAAGACAGAAAGTCCCGTGAGAATAAAGAATAACAGAAAGATAGAAAAAAGGGAGAGCTAAAGCAGCCAAAGCTGAGAAACAGAAAAAACTAAGAAACAGAAAAGTTAAGAAAAACAGAAGTAAAAAACAAGAGTATAAAAGGCCCAGAGTGGCAGAACTAAACACAAAGAGCGGGTGGGCCAGCCTGAGGAAGGCCACATTGAGCCGAAACGTCGCGAAGGCCCACCGCAGTGCACTACACCCGCTTAAGGGTAATTTTTTGAACAGGGGGCACCAATACCGGTCCCAGTGATGGACCGTGCACTTAGGTTCCGGCATAGCCGGGCCTAGTCTTTCCCCACACCCTAACCAGCCTGTGCCTCCTGGGATTGGTGGTGCCCCTGCCCATTGCCTCTCTCCCTCATTCTGGGGAGCCCCCCACCCACTACCCTGTCCTAACCCTAACCCCTTTGCCCCCCTCCCCCCTCCCCTTCAAGCCCTAACCCTAAGGGAAACTTAAAAGCCTACATAAGGAAAAAGAAGCCTACATAAGGAGTAAAAAGCCAAGAAAGAGCAGAAATAAAAGGAAAGGATTTATAAGAAGGGGGTGCCATAAAAGAAAAACGAAATATACAGAACATAGGACGGGATGTCTAAAGAGAAGGGGGTGCCATTTACAGAAATATGAGAAAGTCACGTAAGACAGAGAAAGAGAAAAAGAAAAAGACAAAAAGTCACGTAAAAGACAGAAAAGAAAGAAACGGAAAGACAGAAAGTCCCGTAAGAATAAAGAATAACAGAAAGAATAAAGAAAAACGGAAAGACAGAAAGTCCCGTAAGAATAAAGAATAACAGAAAGAATAAAGAAAAACAGAAGTACACGGAAAGACAGAAAGTCCCGTGAGAATAAAGAATAACAGAAAGATAGAAAAAAGGGAGAGCTAAAGCAGCCAAAGCTGAGAAACAGAAAAAACTAAGAAACAGAAAAGTTAAGAAAAACAGAAGTAAAAAACAAGAGTATAAAAGGCCCAGAGTGGCAGAACTAAACACAAAGAGCGGGTGGGCCAGCCTGAGGAAGGCCACATTGAGCCGAAACGTCGCGAAGGCCCACCGCAGTGCACTACACCCGCTTAAGGGTAATTTTTTGAACAGGGGGCACCAATACCGGTCCCAGTGATGGACCGTGCACTTAGGTTCCGGCATAGCCGGGCCTAGTCTTTCCCCACACCCTAACCAGCCTGTGCCTCCTGGGATTGGTGGTGCCCCTGCCCATTGCCTCTCTCCCTCATTCTGGGGAGCCCCCCACCCACTACCCTGTCCTAACCCTAACCCCTTTGCCCCCCTCCCCCCTCCCCTTCAAGCCCTAACCCTAAGGGAAACTTAAAAGCCTACATAAGGAAAAAGAAGCCTACATAAGGAGTAAAAAGCCAAGAAAGAGCAGAAATAAAAGGAAAGGATTTATAAGAAGGGGGTGCCATAAAAGAAAAACGAAATATACAGAACATAGGACGGGATGTCTAAAGAGAAGGGGGTGCCATTTACAGAAATATGAGAAAGTCACGTAAGACAGAGAAAGAGAAAAAGAAAAAGACAAAAAGTCACGTAAAAGACAGAAAAGAAAGAAACGGAAAGACAGAAAGTCCCGTAAGAATAAAGAATAACAGAAAGAATAAAGAAAAACGGAAAGACAGAAAGTCCCGTAAGAATAAAGAATAACAGAAAGAATAAAGAAAAACAGAAGTACACGGAAAGACAGAAAGTCCCGTGAGAATAAAGAATAACAGAAAGATAGAAAAAAGGGAGAGCTAAAGCAGCCAAAGCTGAGAAACAGAAAAAACTAAGAAACAGAAAAGTTAAGAAAAACAGAAGTAAAAAACAAGAGTATAAAAGGCCCAGAGTGGCAGAACTAAACACAAAGAGCGGGTGGGCCAGCCTGAGGAAGGCCACATTGAGCCGAAACGTCGCGAAGGCCCACCGCAGTGCACTACACCCGCTTAAGGGTAATTTTTTGAACAGGGGGCACCAATACCGGTCCCAGTGATGGACCGTGCACTTAGGTTCCGGCATAGCCGGGCCTAGTCTTTCCCCACACCCTAACCAGCCTGTGCCTCCTGGGATTGGTGGTGCCCCTGCCCATTGCCTCTCTCCCTCATTCTGGGGAGCCCCCCACCCACTACCCTGTCCTAACCCTAACCCCTTTGCCCCCCTCCCCCCTCCCCTTCAAGCCCTAACCCTAAGGGAAACTTAAAAGCCTACATAAGGAAAAAGAAGCCTACATAAGGAGTAAAAAGCCAAGAAAGAGCAGAAATAAAAGGAAAGGATTTATAAGAAGGGGGTGCCATAAAAGAAAAACGAAATATACAGAACATAGGACGGGATGTCTAAAGAGAAGGGGGTGCCATTTACAGAAATATGAGAAAGTCACGTAAGACAGAGAAAGAGAAAAAGAAAAAGACAAAAAGTCACGTAAAAGACAGAAAAGAAAGAAACGGAAAGACAGAAAGTCCCGTAAGAATAAAGAATAACAGAAAGAATAAAGAAAAACGGAAAGACAGAAAGTCCCGTAAGAATAAAGAATAACAGAAAGAATAAAGAAAAACAGAAGTACACGGAAAGACAGAAAGTCCCGTGAGAATAAAGAATAACAGAAAGATAGAAAAAAGGGAGAGCTAAAGCAGCCAAAGCTGAGAAACAGAAAAAACTAAGAAACAGAAAAGTTAAGAAAAACAGAAGTAAAAAACAAGAGTATAAAAGGCCCAGAGTGGCAGAACTAAACACAAAGAGCGGGTGGGCCAGCCTGAGGAAGGCCACATTGAGCCGAAACGTCGCGAAGGCCCACCGCAGTGCACTACACCCGCTTAAGGGTAATTTTTTGAACAGGGGGCACCAATACCGGTCCCAGTGATGGACCGTGCACTTAGGTTCCGGCATAGCCGGGCCTAGTCTTTCCCCACACCCTAACCAGCCTGTGCCTCCTGGGATTGGTGGTGCCCCTGCCCATTGCCTCTCTCCCTCATTCTGGGGAGCCCCCCACCCACTACCCTGTCCTAACCCTAACCCCTTTGCCCCCCTCCCCCCTCCCCTTCAAGCCCTAACCCTAAGGGAAACTTAAAAGCCTACATAAGGAAAAAGAAGCCTACATAAGGAGTAAAAAGCCAAGAAAGAGCAGAAATAAAAGGAAAGGATTTATAAGAAGGGGGTGCCATAAAAGAAAAACGAAATATACAGAACATAGGACGGGATGTCTAAAGAGAAGGGGGTGCCATTTACAGAAATATGAGAAAGTCACGTAAGACAGAGAAAGAGAAAAAGAAAAAGACAAAAAGTCACGTAAAAGACAGAAAAGAAAGAAACGGAAAGACAGAAAGTCCCGTAAGAATAAAGAATAACAGAAAGAATAAAGAAAAACGGAAAGACAGAAAGTCCCGTAAGAATAAAGAATAACAGAAAGAATAAAGAAAAACAGAAGTACACGGAAAGACAGAAAGTCCCGTGAGAATAAAGAATAACAGAAAGATAGAAAAAAGGGAGAGCTAAAGCAGCCAAAGCTGAGAAACAGAAAAAACTAAGAAACAGAAAAGTTAAGAAAAACAGAAGTAAAAAACAAGAGTATAAAAGGCCCAGAGTGGCAGAACTAAACACAAAGAGCGGGTGGGCCAGCCTGAGGAAGGCCACATTGAGCCGAAACGTCGCGAAGGCCCACCGCAGTGCACTACACCCGCTTAAGGGTAATTTTTTGAACAGGGGGCACCAATACCGGTCCCAGTGATGGACCGTGCACTTAGGTTCCGGCATAGCCGGGCCTAGTCTTTCCCCACACCCTAACCAGCCTGTGCCTCCTGGGATTGGTGGTGCCCCTGCCCATTGCCTCTCTCCCTCATTCTGGGGAGCCCCCCACCCACTACCCTGTCCTAACCCTAACCCCTTTGCCCCCCTCCCCCCTCCCCTTCAAGCCCTAACCCTAAGGGAAACTTAAAAGCCTACATAAGGAAAAAGAAGCCTACATAAGGAGTAAAAAGCCAAGAAAGAGCAGAAATAAAAGGAAAGGATTTATAAGAAGGGGGTGCCATAAAAGAAAAACGAAATATACAGAACATAGGACGGGATGTCTAAAGAGAAGGGGGTGCCATTTACAGAAATATGAGAAAGTCACGTAAGACAGAGAAAGAGAAAAAGAAAAAGACAAAAAGTCACGTAAAAGACAGAAAAGAAAGAAACGGAAAGACAGAAAGTCCCGTAAGAATAAAGAATAACAGAAAGAATAAAGAAAAACGGAAAGACAGAAAGTCCCGTAAGAATAAAGAATAACAGAAAGAATAAAGAAAAACGGAAAGACAGAAAGTCCCGTGAGAATAAAGAATAACAGAAAGATAGAAAAAAGGGAGAGCTAAAGCAGCCAAAGCTGAGAAACAGAAAAAACTAAGAAACAGAAAAGTTAAGAAAAACAGAAGTAAAAAACAAGAGTATAAAAGGCCCAGAGTGGCAGAACTAAACACAAAGAGCGGGTGGGCCAGCCTGAGGAAGGCCACATTGAGCCGAAACGTCGCGAAGGCCCACCGCAGTGCACTACACCCGCTTAAGGGTAATTTTTTGAACAGGGGGCACCAATACCGGTCCCAGTGATGGACCGTGCACTTAGGTTCCGGCATAGCCGGGCCTAGTCTTTCCCCACACCCTAACCAGCCTGTGCCTCCTGGGATTGGTGGTGCCCCTGCCCATTGCCTCTCTCCCTCATTCTGGGGAGCCCCCCACCCACTACCCTGTCCTAACCCTAACCCCTTTGCCCCCCTCCCCCCTCCCCTTCAAGCCCTAACCCTAAGGGAAACTTAAAAGCCTACATAAGGAAAAAGAAGCCTACATAAGGAGTAAAAAGCCAAGAAAGAGCAGAAATAAAAGGAAAGGATTTATAAGAAGGGGGTGCCATAAAAGAAAAACGAAATATACAGAACATAGGACGGGATGTCTAAAGAGAAGGGGGTGCCATTTACAGAAATATGAGAAAGTCACGTAAGACAGAGAAAGAGAAAAAGAAAAAGACAAAAAGTCACGTAAAAGACAGAAAAGAAAGAAACGGAAAGACAGAAAGTCCCGTAAGAATAAAGAATAACAGAAAGAATAAAGAAAAACGGAAAGACAGAAAGTCCCGTAAGAATAAAGAATAACAGAAAGAATAAAGAAAAACAGAAGTACACGGAAAGACAGAAAGTCCCGTGAGAATAAAGAATAACAGAAAGATAGAAAAAAGGGAGAGCTAAAGCAGCCAAAGCTGAGAAACAGAAAAAACTAAGAAACAGAAAAGTTAAGAAAAACAGAAGTAAAAAACAAGAGTATAAAAGGCCCAGAGTGGCAGAACTAAACACAAAGAGCGGGTGGGCCAGCCTGAGGAAGGCCACATTGAGCCGAAACGTCGCGAAGGCCCACCGCAGTGCACTACACCCGCTTAAGGGTAATTTTTTGAACAGGGGGCACCAATACCGGTCCCAGTGATGGACCGTGCACTTAGGTTCCGGCATAGCCGGGCCTAGTCTTTCCCCACACCCTAACCAGCCTGTGCCTCCTGGGATTGGTGGTGCCCCTGCCCATTGCCTCTCTCCCTCATTCTGGGGAGCCCCCCACCCACTACCCTGTCCTAACCCTAACCCCTTTGCCCCCCTCCCCCCTCCCCTTCAAGCCCTAACCCTAAGGGAAACTTAAAAGCCTACATAAGGAAAAAGAAGCCTACATAAGGAGTAAAAAGCCAAGAAAGAGCAGAAATAAAAGGAAAGGATTTATAAGAAGGGGGTGCCATAAAAGAAAAACGAAATATACAGAACATAGGACGGGATGTCTAAAGAGAAGGGGGTGCCATTTACAGAAATATGAGAAAGTCACGTAAGACAGAGAAAGAGAAAAAGAAAAAGACAAAAAGTCACGTAAAAGACAGAAAAGAAAGAAACGGAAAGACAGAAAGTCCCGTAAGAATAAAGAATAACAGAAAGAATAAAGAAAAACGGAAAGACAGAAAGTCCCGTAAGAATAAAGAATAACAGAAAGAATAAAGAAAAACAGAAGTACACGGAAAGACAGAAAGTCCCGTGAGAATAAAGAATAACAGAAAGATAGAAAAAAGGGAGAGCTAAAGCAGCCAAAGCTGAGAAACAGAAAAAACTAAGAAACAGAAAAGTTAAGAAAAACAGAAGTAAAAAACAAGAGTATAAAAGGCCCAGAGTGGCAGAACTAAACACAAAGAGCGGGTGGGCCAGCCTGAGGAAGGCCACATTGAGCCGAAACGTCGCGAAGGCCCACCGCAGTGCACTACACCCGCTTAAGGGTAATTTTTTGAACAGGGGGCACCAATACCGGTCCCAGTGATGGACCGTGCACTTAGGTTCCGGCATAGCCGGGCCTAGTCTTTCCCCACACCCTAACCAGCCTGTGCCTCCTGGGATTGGTGGTGCCCCTGCCCATTGCCTCTCTCCCTCATTCTGGGGAGCCCCCCACCCACTACCCTGTCCTAACCCTAACCCCTTTGCCCCCCTCCCCCCTCCCCTTCAAGCCCTAACCCTAAGGGAAACTTAAAAGCCTACATAAGGAAAAAGAAGCCTACATAAGGAGTAAAAAGCCAAGAAAGAGCAGAAATAAAAGGAAAGGATTTATAAGAAGGGGGTGCCATAAAAGAAAAACGAAATATACAGAACATAGGACGGGATGTCTAAAGAGAAGGGGGTGCCATTTACAGAAATATGAGAAAGTCACGTAAGACAGAGAAAGAGAAAAAGAAAAAGACAAAAAGTCACGTAAAAGACAGAAAAGAAAGAAACGGAAAGACAGAAAGTCCCGTAAGAATAAAGAATAACAGAAAGAATAAAGAAAAACGGAAAGACAGAAAGTCCCGTAAGAATAAAGAATAACAGAAAGAATAAAGAAAAACAGAAGTACACGGAAAGACAGAAAGTCCCGTGAGAATAAAGAATAACAGAAAGATAGAAAAAAGGGAGAGCTAAAGCAGCCAAAGCTGAGAAACAGAAAAAACTAAGAAACAGAAAAGTTAAGAAAAACAGAAGTAAAAAACAAGAGTATAAAAGGCCCAGAGTGGCAGAACTAAACACAAAGAGCGGGTGGGCCAGCCTGAGGAAGGCCACATTGAGCCGAAACGTCGCGAAGGCCCACCGCAGTGCACTACACCCGCTTAAGGGTAATTTTTTGAACAGGGGGCACCAATACCGGTCCCAGTGATGGACCGTGCACTTAGGTTCCGGCATAGCCGGGCCTAGTCTTTCCCCACACCCTAACCAGCCTGTGCCTCCTGGGATTGGTGGTGCCCCTGCCCATTGCCTCTCTCCCTCATTCTGGGGAGCCCCCCACCCACTACCCTGTCCTAACCCTAACCCCTTTGCCCCCCTCCCCCCTCCCCTTCAAGCCCTAACCCTAAGGGAAACTTAAAAGCCTACATAAGGAAAAAGAAGCCTACATAAGGAGTAAAAAGCCAAGAAAGAGCAGAAATAAAAGGAAAGGATTTATAAGAAGGGGGTGCCATAAAAGAAAAACGAAATATACAGAACATAGGACGGGATGTCTAAAGAGAAGGGGGTGCCATTTACAGAAATATGAGAAAGTCACGTAAGACAGAGAAAGAGAAAAAGAAAAAGACAAAAAGTCACGTAAAAGACAGAAAAGAAAGAAACGGAAAGACAGAAAGTCCCGTAAGAATAAAGAATAACAGAAAGAATAAAGAAAAACGGAAAGACAGAAAGTCCCGTAAGAATAAAGAATAACAGAAAGAATAAAGAAAAACAGAAGTACACGGAAAGACAGAAAGTCCCGTGAGAATAAAGAATAACAGAAAGATAGAAAAAAGGGAGAGCTAAAGCAGCCAAAGCTGAGAAACAGAAAAAACTAAGAAACAGAAAAGTTAAGAAAAACAGAAGTAAAAAACAAGAGTATAAAAGGCCCAGAGTGGCAGAACTAAACACAAAGAGCGGGTGGGCCAGCCTGAGGAAGGCCACATTGAGCCGAAACGTCGCGAAGGCCCACCGCAGTGCACTACACCCGCTTAAGGGTAATTTTTTGAACAGGGGGCACCAATACCGGTCCCAGTGATGGACCGTGCACTTAGGTTCCGGCATAGCCGGGCCTAGTCTTTCCCCACACCCTAACCAGCCTGTGCCTCCTGGGATTGGTGGTGCCCCTGCCCATTGCCTCTCTCCCTCATTCTGGGGAGCCCCCCACCCACTACCCTGTCCTAACCCTAACCCCTTTGCCCCCCTCCCCCCTCCCCTTCAAGCCCTAACCCTAAGGGAAACTTAAAAGCCTACATAAGGAAAAAGAAGCCTACATAAGGAGTAAAAAGCCAAGAAAGAGCAGAAATAAAAGGAAAGGATTTATAAGAAGGGGGTGCCATAAAAGAAAAACGAAATATACAGAACATAGGACGGGATGTCTAAAGAGAAGGGGGTGCCATTTACAGAAATATGAGAAAGTCACGTAAGACAGAGAAAGAGAAAAAGAAAAAGACAAAAAGTCACGTAAAAGACAGAAAAGAAAGAAACGGAAAGACAGAAAGTCCCGTAAGAATAAAGAATAACAGAAAGAATAAAGAAAAACGGAAAGACAGAAAGTCCCGTAAGAATAAAGAATAACAGAAAGAATAAAGAAAAACAGAAGTACACGGAAAGACAGAAAGTCCCGTGAGAATAAAGAATAACAGAAAGATAGAAAAAAGGGAGAGCTAAAGCAGCCAAAGCTGAGAAACAGAAAAAACTAAGAAACAGAAAAGTTAAGAAAAACAGAAGTAAAAAACAAGAGTATAAAAGGCCCAGAGTGGCAGAACTAAACACAAAGAGCGGGTGGGCCAGCCTGAGGAAGGCCACATTGAGCCGAAACGTCGCGAAGGCCCACCGCAGTGCACTACACCCGCTTAAGGGTAATTTTTTGAACAGGGGGCACCAATACCGGTCCCAGTGATGGACCGTGCACTTAGGTTCCGGCATAGCCGGGCCTAGTCTTTCCCCACACCCTAACCAGCCTGTGCCTCCTGGGATTGGTGGTGCCCCTGCCCATTGCCTCTCTCCCTCATTCTGGGGAGCCCCCCACCCACTACCCTGTCCTAACCCTAACCCCTTTGCCCCCCTCCCCCCTCCCCTTCAAGCCCTAACCCTAAGGGAAACTTAAAAGCCTACATAAGGAAAAAGAAGCCTACATAAGGAGTAAAAAGCCAAGAAAGAGCAGAAATAAAAGGAAAGGATTTATAAGAAGGGGGTGCCATAAAAGAAAAACGAAATATACAGAACATAGGACGGGATGTCTAAAGAGAAGGGGGTGCCATTTACAGAAATATGAGAAAGTCACGTAAGACAGAGAAAGAGAAAAAGAAAAAGACAAAAAGTCACGTAAAAGACAGAAAAGAAAGAAACGGAAAGACAGAAAGTCCCGTAAGAATAAAGAATAACAGAAAGAATAAAGAAAAACGGAAAGACAGAAAGTCCCGTAAGAATAAAGAATAACAGAAAGAATAAAGAAAAACAGAAGTACACGGAAAGACAGAAAGTCCCGTGAGAATAAAGAATAACAGAAAGATAGAAAAAAGGGAGAGCTAAAGCAGCCAAAGCTGAGAAACAGAAAAAACTAAGAAACAGAAAAGTTAAGAAAAACAGAAGTAAAAAACAAGAGTATAAAAGGCCCAGAGTGGCAGAACTAAACACAAAGAGCGGGTGGGCCAGCCTGAGGAAGGCCACATTGAGCCGAAACGTCGCGAAGGCCCACCGCAGTGCACTACACACGCTTAAGGGTAATTTTTTGAACAGGGGGCACCAATACCGGTCCCAGTGATGGACCGTGCACTTAGGTTCCGGCATAGCCGGGCCTAGTCTTTCCCCACACCCTAACCAGCCTGTGCCTCCTGGGATTGGTGGTGCCCCTGCCCATTGCCTCTCTCCCTCATTCTGGGGAGCCCCCCACCCACTACCCTGTCCTAACCCTAACCCCTTTGCCCCCCTCCCCCCTCCCCTTCAAGCCCTAACCCTAAGGGAAACTTAAAAGCCTACATAAGGAAAAAGAAGCCTACATAAGGAGTAAAAAGCCAAGAAAGAGCAGAAATAAAAGGAAAGGATTTATAAGAAGGGGGTGCCATAAAAGAAAAACGAAATATACAGAACATAGGACGGGATGTCTAAAGAGAAGGGGGTGCCATTTACAGAAATATGAGAAAGTCACGTAAGACAGAGAAAGAGAAAAAGAAAAAGACAAAAAGTCACGTAAAAGACAGAAAAGAAAGAAACGGAAAGACAGAAAGTCCCGTAAGAATAAAGAATAACAGAAAGAATAAAGAAAAACGGAAAGACAGAAAGTCCCGTAAGAATAAAGAATAACAGAAAGAATAAAGAAAAACAGAAGTACACGGAAAGACAGAAAGTCCCGTGAGAATAAAGAATAACAGAAAGATAGAAAAAAGGGAGAGCTAAAGCAGCCAAAGCTGAGAAACAGAAAAAACTAAGAAACAGAAAAGTTAAGAAAAACAGAAGTAAAAAACAAGAGTATAAAAGGCCCAGAGTGGCAGAACTAAACACAAAGAGCGGGTGGGCCAGCCTGAGGAAGGCCACATTGAGCCGAAACGTCGCGAAGGCCCACCGCAGTGCACTACACCCGCTTAAGGGTAATTTTTTGAACAGGGGGCACCAATACCGGTCCCAGTGATGGACCGTGCACTTAGGTTCCGGCATAGCCGGGCCTAGTCTTTCCCCACACCCTAACCAGCCTGTGCCTCCTGGGATTGGTGGTGCCCCTGCCCATTGCCTCTCTCCCTCATTCTGGGGAGCCCCCCACCCACTACCCTGTCCTAACCCTAACCCCTTTGCCCCCCTCCCCCCTCCCCTTCAAGCCCTAACCCTAAGGGAAACTTAAAAGCCTACATAAGGAAAAAGAAGCCTACATAAGGAGTAAAAAGCCAAGAAAGAGCAGAAATAAAAGGAAAGGATTTATAAGAAGGGGGTGCCATAAAAGAAAAACGAAATATACAGAACATAGGACGGGATGTCT